>NC_137045.1:36514544-36708586 GCF_032717465.1 Coenobita brevimanus | reverse complement strand
ATTTTTTTAATTTTCTGAGCAATATATACTTAATTTAAGTTTATGGCTTGCCGATAGTGATCAACCGATCATTCAGTATTATATAAGGCTATTGTTTTGATATTTGCGTTTCTAGGATGGCCTTAGGGAGGGTCCGAGATAAAGAAAGATCAGAAGTATTTTTAAAATCTGATGGATGGGACAAGAGCAGAAGCAATGTCAGTAACCCGCTCATGCTGGTCGACAATAAAGCTTTATTTTCTGACAGAGATAGTGTGCTTCATACCCTGAATATAATTTCAAAAGATACACATGAGAATAATTACCACAGCATATTTCATTTCTGCTAATGAGTATGCTCATTAACCATTGCTAAAACAAATATTTTTCGAACATCACAGGAATCATCGTTACGAAAAAATTGTTAATGAACTGTTCGTGTTAACAGTTCCCAGGACGTGGAATATGAGGTCGCATAAACCAGTACACCAAAAGTCTTTACCGGTTGCGATCAGGGTTGTGCATCATAATTAATTTTTCAGAATCATATCTTTAAGACTGATTAACAAAACGATACTCCCAGGAATCTGTTACGTTATGTAATCCACACGTTTTACGACTATTAAAGATTGGCAACGGAAGCAGTGAATACAACAAATATTTTTCTTTTTAGTAGCCACTTCAGTCTCGCTCTGCCTTTGTGATATAACAAAGATGTTAAGAGATGAAATCTGCCAGCTTAAGGTACAGTACAGATCTGATCGTCGTCCAGTGTTTTCCCACTCATTTTAAACTTCCATTTTTACTGCGTAATGGGTGTGTTTCTACTCAGTGTTCAAGGCTCAACACATCATAGTGGGAATGAGTTCAGCGTATTTATTCAGCATGGATGGTAGGTACTATTGCAAAAGTGTTGGTATGGGAGGAAGTGTAGCATGTAGAACTGCTGGACGTCGGGAAACTTACTGTCAAGTCTATGTTCATAGTTGATTGTGTGACAGGAAATATCTTGCTATGTGTTTCGCCAACTGGAACACATTCCATAATATAAACATAATATTTCTTCAATAATCTACACATCGAAAGGCGATTCTATGCATATCAAAAGGGACACTTCTTGTTTACAGATGTTAGTCACCCATTTTGTTCTGGGATGTGGCAGTCGACCCAAGTTCCATTCAGCCTGCACCTTGTGGGCATGTGATATTAGTCTTGATATCCTCTTAGGACGCGCCTTCTTCAGCTGGCATGGTTAGTGTATTTGTCCCGACATACGTTACTAATGAACAACTGCTTCTAGGCCCCGTTACCATCGCGATTTTTCTTTGCTTATCATTCCCATTTCATTTATTTCCTTTAAAAGTTTTATGGTGCGATGTAACTCGTGCTGTCATGAACACTCCTTAAACTGAATATACCATACCCACAGAGTTTCAGAATACATTACACACATTTTCATAAAGCAGTCCATTAGTAAAATCCCTGATGACACATTTCTATGGACTGGTTATATTACCTATATACTCGAACAGACAAATACCAATTAAGATTGTGCCACCAATAATTAATTCCTGTCAATATACTTTTAAATCCATTTATCTCTAGATACGCTCCACTCAGTATGAACTTGTGACTGCTGTAAGACTTCATGTCATTTTGTATATTTAATTGTCTTTTATAAAATTCATACCAAGCAGCAGTCATCTTCTGCAAGATAGTCTTTTAACCATGTATCACACTACACTCAGATATTCAAAGTTTAAAAGAGAGTATGACTTCTGGCGAAAGAATAGTATTGCCTACTCCCTGGTGGTGATTATGAAAGGAATATATCAGAGGCCCAATATCTAAACCCAAGTCACCAACTGCCCTCGCTTTCAGTAGTGCAACCCTTCCAATGAATCGTTGTAGTTTCCTCAGTGTTGTGCTGAATGAATTGCATTCAGCACAGTGATTATACAAAATCCATCACAGTTAAACCGTTATTAATATTAGGGGACTCCATGACGTCATTTTCTTCCCCAACCCCACAAAGCACGCCTCAACTCTCCCCTTCCCCTGACCTCCACCTTTCTAGGCCGAACTCTGTTGAACGCCCCTTCCAGATGTAGAATATATTTGTGCTCAATCGTATGTGGTACCAAGGTGCAGAAATACAGGTAAATAGACAACAAAAGTATAGAGTTGAATGGTTCAAGTAAGAAATGTGGCTGGTGTTATGGAAGCTTTGATATGAAGACTACAGAACTCCATAAAGGAATCTTAAGTTCTCACTCTGAGACAATAATCGGAGGCTGCGTTATGATGCATATTAAGTCTGGAGTAAGTATAGTAAAGAGGGGAAAGGTCTGCATATATTTCATAGGATAGGAAGAAATTTTTTAAAGATTCAGAGTAAGGACTTTTGTCTGTAAAAGGGTAGAAGAGAGTGTCTTTGTATGATATGGTCATATAGAGAGAAGATATACACAGTGAGGTCAAAGTTGTGTATCTGAATGTGACGAAATATGAAAGGAGGCTTCCTGACCCAAGAGGTGGCGGATGGATATATTAACACCAAGGCAGCCGTAGACGCCAGGTCGTCACCTTACAGTACGAAAAATACGGTATATATATTTTTTCATGGTGGAGCCCTTTAAGGCATCACTTCAATATTTCTGGAACTATCAGGTTTACTGTTATATTATTTGAACAGATACCCCTCTGCCATGAAGTTGATTGGAGATAAAATGCAGCAAACTGTGACAAGAGTACAGGAGAGAGAAGGAAAACCAGCTGCCAGTTCCATCAGTATAGAACTGAAGTGGGAAGGTACTGATGGGCCAGATCCTTTAAATCTGCACCCAAATCACCCATGGACTGAATATATTAGTTGTTAGGATATTATATGATGTGTAGTTGTCTCCAAATTATATATACATATATATATATATATATATATATATATATATATATATATATATATATATATATATATATATTTTACGTGTCCGATTCTGGGCAATGGCTTCAGGGCCTATTCTCGGGGGCAGTAACCTATCCCAAGGCCCAGTAGTCCTCCTACACCTTCACATGTCACCACTTCTGCGCTAACAACCACCATCCATATTGAATACATGCTAGGGCTGTCTCATACAGGATTGGTGTATTGGTAGTAGCGGAAGTGATTAGATGACATTTCCCTGAAAGGTGAGTGGCTTTGTGTGTATAGCACAATATGATAACCTGTACTGTATGTTTTCATTGCGTAATTCACCTACAACACGATGAATTAATTGTCAGGCCATTAAATTATAATATGAATAAAACTAACAGAATGCTACATGCAGATCGATAGCTGTCTAAATCAGGCGTTTAACACTACTCCGCCTACCGGTATGCATTTCAACAGGTCAAGGCCTGTGACTGCATAAAGGACCCCAGCACACTTTGTCATCCTTCCTTCTCCTTCACTTCTTTCCACTCCCATCTAGCCTGTCTACCAACACATGGCATCTTGAGTATAATCACTGTGTTCTTGTGTTTATGTATTGCTCTGATCCATTAAGAATGCTTGGTGATAATTTACGAATGTTCGGTTAATGCACGTTTAAGGGGGTCATTTGGAGTTTCGATAGGGAGAGCTAAAAAAAAAATCTGCTTTTGTTCTTGTCGTCGTGAAAAGTGAGAGTACTCATCATCCATTCACTCGCTATACTGCTGCCTTCTGGTGACTCTGCATTGACTGACGAGCCAAATCGCCTCTGTAAACCAGGAAACCACTTTCTATATTGGGTGGTAACCAAATGATCAGAGGAATCCTGGTGGTTCAGTGGGTTAGGACTATGCCTATAAGGGTTTAAATCCGTTAAAAATAATCGGAACTGAGTAACCTAGCCCAGCATTCCTACGATCCTGATGGAGGAAAAGGGGACTGCATAATGAATGAGCGATTCGTATATTTGCATGATGTACAATTTCCATAAAGTGACGCAGTGTTAGAATCAAAATCTTATTATGTTGACGATGACACGGTACTATAATTCATTTTCTCTTTGCATCATTTCTTTTTTATTTTCGTTTTCTCCAGGATTTTTCCCTTTTGCTCCTAACTGTATCGTAGCTTTTTGAATTCACATGGAACGCCAGCTTTAGTTTTGGAAGGGACCGCAAGTTATGACGATCTCAAGCAAGTTTTTGGTTCACTGGACTGGGTGGCACTATGGAAACTCCTGTAATTCAAGGAGCCCCAGCAGGAATTGCCTGACTCATAGCTGGTCGCTACTCACACTGGGAGTATTGCCAACAGTGGAAATGGAACAATTGATTTCTTTACAACAAATACTGGAGTGCAACAGTTATATGTAGGCTACTTTCCCTCACTCCCTGTATCACGTGTGAGGATTCGGTGTTAAGTTGGATCATGAGTCAGTCACTGTAGATTATCAGTCGGTATTTTTGTGGTAACTTTAAACATACCTGGAGTTTCATTCTTTCGGGATTTGACTTGGAAGGTTCATGTTGCCTCACTCGTGACTGCTGCATCCAAGAGACTGGGTGTGCGGGGCCGTCACCGTGGCTTATTTTCCTCTGCACATTTGTTGATTTTGTACGTAGGTTTTGTTCGTCCCTGTGTGGAGTGGGGCTCTCGTGTGTGTGTGTGGGGGGGGGGGCTTCCCCACATGCAGCACTTCTGGACAAGGTGGAGTCAGGGGCTTTTCGTCTCATTGGCTCTCCTCCTCCCGCTTGTTTCCTTCAACCTCTGTCTCTTCGACGCATTGTTACATTTTTGTCTCTTTTCTGTAGCTACTTCGGTAGTCACTGCTCCTCTGAGCTGTCTGCTTGCATCCCTCCACCGCTGCGGCGGGCGCGTGGGGCCCGTCTGGCAACAAACTCTCATCTCTTTTCTGTCCAGCTCACTGGTGCTGAAGTTGGCCTTTGCTCCCAGTCCTTCGTGTGTACAGCGGGTGAACACTGGAACTGTCTTCCTCTATCTGTATTTCCTACTGTCTATGACCTCCAGTCCTTCAAATGCAGTGTGTCCAGGCATCTTGAACAGATCTTGAATTTGACTCTGTTATCCTGTTTTTTTTTTTTTTTTTTTCCTAGAAGAAACAATCTTACGAGCTTCTTCCTTCTTCCATACATTAAAAAACTGACTGCATAACCTAATGATGCAGTTATTCAAAATGAGTCGCCGTAGGGTCTCCTTTGTGCTCTGGACACACAGCAGGAGGAGACAAAGCCACTGTGACTAAAGGTTTCCTGGGCCAATAGCAAGATCTTGGCATTTGGAGATTTGTTGGATGAAGCAGTGCAACCTACGGTGAAGACACAGAGGTTATGGAGAGAATCACTTACAATTGGTGTGTGTGTGTGTGTGTGTGTGTGTGTGTGTGTGTGTGTGTGTGTGTGTGTGTGTGTGTGTGTGTGTGTGTGTGTGTGTGTGTGTGTGTGTGTGCGTGTGTGTGTGTGTGTGTGTGCGTGTGTGTGTGTGTGTGTGTGTGTGTGTGTGTGTGTGCGTGTGTGTGTGCGTGTGTGTGTGTGTGTATATTGTTAGTCTAGTGAAAATACGGTCTGTTAAAAAAAATGGCAGCAGAACAATTCCTTTCATCACACGCCATATCAAAGGCACTCATAGAATAGAGTATTAAAAGTGCATCCAAATCAGCCTTGGTGGAACGAGCTTAATTTGCATATAATCCGTATTGCCACGAAGCTCTGATGAATCCTACTGTTATCAGAGAGCAGCTGGTAAGTAATAATTTTAAGCAGTTTAAATGAACATAGAGTAATGCGATTTTTAGCTGGAAAATCTATTGGGAGAAGAAACCAAGTTTTTGGTAAACAATTATTTGCATCAATCCAATATGGCTGCCACTTTGCTGAGTTGGAGTTTATGTTTAGCAAAAAGATGTGATGGCAATATCTAAACATGTTAATTCACCTCCATATCAGGGGCTTCCAATATATAAATTGGAATTCAAACCCATTCGGTTAATTACTTCACCATGGAAGGAGCCCTGGTGGCGTAGCGGTGGTGTATTGTACTTGATCGAGGAGGGCCGTTACTTATGCATTTCCAACCCTAGACGTACCTGCAGGAATTTTTTCTACCGTGCAAAATGATTTCAAGTACTTCAGTTGGTCTTCTAGCTTAAAATCATTTGGACTACAGCGGTTACCTTACCTCAATGGGACGAAATGCTATCTTCCATACATGCTCGATACAGTTACTCTTCACTGAGTGACAAACCAAATGGTTTCCTGTATCCGGGAAACCATTTACGACGTTGGATGGTATTCATATAGGCAAGAAATAGAAGTCTAAACATTTTAGAATGAAAATCTGATCTACGCAACCCTTCCCTTCCTAAAACCCGATTGTCCCTCTCGGCATATATCAGTAACTCTGTGGGCCAAGTATCTGACCAAATATCTTTTTTTATTACACTGAAAAGGCAGGTACCCCTATGATTACCACATACTTTTCTTTCCCCCTAGATGTACAAAGATGTTAAGTGATAGAAAATGCCGCAGGTAGGCGTGGAATGCCCAGCACCCAGGACTGCATCATGATTATAATCTGGAACTAAAGCTTGACAACTCTTCCATTCCACATACTTATTTTATGTCCGTTACTTTTCTTCAGATGAATCGTTCGTACCGTCTGTAAAGGCTCCAACATGATTGCATTGCGTCGGCCGTGGCCACCTAATGGCAGCATCATTCTAAAGAAAATAATCTGAGAGCCGAGAAACGCCCGAGACCACTCTCAGCTTTGGAATATTAGTTTCCAAAATAAAGTGGAAAGGTGAGGAGGTGAAATATTAGGTGAACGTTTGTACCGTATTATACAACATAGATTTAGTAGGAGATAGTGGGATTGGTAGGAGTGAGCTTAACAACATGCAAGTGTGCACCTGGAGGGATATGAAATCATCACAACCAACATCACGAGTCTTAGCTGATAATGATTTTCATTCTGCTCTTCTCTTAGCAGCACAGTGGCGCTGTGCCGCAATGTACAGTTCCCGCCGTGGGAAACGAGGACACCTAATTCGAAACCGAGGTGGCTTGTTTTCATGAATCTTTATCATGGGTTCACTCGGCTTCCAGATCAAAACAAATCCCGAGATTTGCCGGGATGCGAGTGCTTTTATAATTAATTAATGTGTTTTGTTGTTCTCACTTGTGCTTCCTAAGTCACCCCAAACCGCCAACAAGAACGTATACCACACCTAGGAAGAATTGTTGGATTACTGGACAGTGTGGTATCCATACATCATATGGCTCACCGTTTAGGAATGTCGAGGTCAATATAATAAAGAGATCAATAAATCGCCAACCTAGTAAGAACTTCTTAAGGTAACTGTCATGTGGACACAAAGCGTAGAACAATTGAATATCATAATTAGATACAACAGTGTCATAAAGTTTCAGAGGCGTAAGCATTAATATCAGCATGAACGAATACTATAATTAGTGCTAGATCGCCAAATATAGTCACGTAAACTGAGCAGCAGGCGTATAATTCACCCATGAATATCACATTTCAAAATACAAATGAGCCATTAGCTAAAAGGAGAAGGGGTATACAGTATTTGCACTGTTGTTATACTTCACTCTTATGTATATTATACAGTAATATACAATCTCGGCAGGCAAGTATACTAACCAGGCTAAACGAAACTTTACGAGTCGATACACTGGATCGCATTGCACTAGATCACTGGGTATCTTTGACAACACACCACTGTTACCAGGTGCAGTGAGAACCGTACTACAGTGTTTGTGAAGTAGGTGTCATCGTTCAATTTGGCGAGAACTGCACCGTACACGGAGTCATGCATGAACACTTTCTTATAGTCAATGTGCCACAACCTCCTTCACTGTGTCTGGCATCTAAGATGTTCTTCGTATCCATTCCCTGCTTTTACCATCAGTTCTGCCTGGCGGTTAATACCTCCAGAACAATTTTTTTTCCTAAGATGACTATAAGTTCCCCTCATAAATGCAGTGATTCAGTGCTGCTTCATGTGTCTGTGACTTAGTATGGTGGTAGTATCAGCGTCTGCACATTAGTTTATCGCAGCTTCATTTCTTCACTCACCCTCTCTTTCCTCTTCTTGTTTCTCTCCCACTTCCATTATTATTCCTACATCAGTGTTGCCTCTTCGCGTCAGCCCGAGTCCGGAATACTAATAAGCCACAGGGCCGGATATTACTCTCATCTCAAGCTGTAGCCTGACTTGACTGAAGCGGAGGACGGCTCAGGGAGGCTAATTAAACCGTGGTAGGATTAGTGAAGGGTTCCCTCACGAACTTTTTGTTACATATTTAAAGGGAAAGCTTTTACCACACGGTGTCTAGTGCTTTCAGGAATGAGGTCTTTATCCTTCTACTTACGTGCAGCCCCATTTGGATTAGAAAACCTGGAAGCACGAATATAAGAATAAAAAAGGGATCATCGTTCTGAAGTTTTAAATAAAAGACAACTCGGAATGCATAGAGAAATATGTTAAACCTGGGATGACACTTTTGGGTTGTTATTTATTGTATGGTTATGGGGGTTAGATCTGGTTAGCATAACATCGAGAAATGTAGTACCTTCGATTCTTGCTTGATGCTTCAGAACATTTCAGATGAATTAAAAAGAACGGAAAATGTTTATTCAATGGCAGGCTATAATTAGCCTGCATGTCCGGATCAAAACTACACTATACATCAATCACAGACTGGTTATATAAGCATAGTAAAAAAAAATCTAACATAGAAATCAAATTAGCATATCCAGAAAAAGAAATACTAACAGATCATTTGTGAGAGTAAACTGTGCCGTGATTGCTGTGGAGATAGGAAAGGAATTTCGTTCACGATGCATACCACACAGATGGTTGATGCTTATAAGCCCTCGAAAGCCGCCACCGAGAGTTAATGCCCATCATATCTGTTGAGGTACTCTCGGGATGTAACAGTTAGATTTAGTGTTATGGCAGTGTTTGTGTGTGGGGGTATGGGGTGTTATGTGTTGATGGGTGCTGCATGGAAGAGGGGTGATAATGGTAATACTGAACCAAAACAGTTAACCCAATCGCTGCTTTGGTACAGTTGGGAATAAGCAAAAACCAGGCAGTGTAATTGGCTAAGCTCTACCCTAGGAATGAAAATTTTAGATAAACTCTCTAGGGTAATCCTCTCATTGCTGTCTGCGCACATAGTACTTTATTTAAGATAATACCATGCGAATTTACTTAGCTGGAACTGAAGCCACGATCTCACAGTCTCAAATAAATCGTTGTACTCGCTACTAATTGCTAAATTGGTTCTGTCAACATTTAAAGACTTTTACAGTGTTCCTCTGTACTGAAGTATATAGACTTACCCATTAAAAGAAGGAGTTTCCGCTGGGTAGACCTTCTTGTAGCCATAACTACTTGAAGGTTCACTTACTCCGAGCGCCATCCAGGCACAGTACAGCAGTGACGCGGTGATGTCAGTGCTTGGAGTTTTCTTGACATCAAGGGATTTTGGCCGTTCCCCGGAGCACTTGGAATTACTTTGTGAAGTTTTGGATGCTAAATTAATTCTTAGTTATGTTCATACCACTAGGAATAAGAAAATATATATGAAGAGAAACTCACAAGAACGATACGATGAGTTTCCTAAATGCTGGGACGTTAGTCTTGAATCAAGCTGGCAGATACTCGTGCACTCATCGCTTTTGACATTCCTTTCTTTATTTTTCTTCTATGAGATATGTTCCAACTGATGACTGTGCTGCTAGAGTAAAAAACGGGTTCTCGAAGAAAGTATCAATATGTTTAAATTACAAGTAGTGAGAGAGCATTTCTGCTTAGAAAGATGAAAAAACTGATGTGGATGTTGTGGTTGTTGATGAACCCCAGTCTGCTTAACCGAGCAGACCCTTTAACCACAGGCAACCAACCGCGTCTATTGACCGTCCCGTGCAGTGGACTAATTTTCCCTTGTGGCTGACAGCGCCTCGCTACAGTGAGGAGCAGGGAAATGTGTGGAGGTTAAATTCTGGGATGAATGCCGCATCTGAGTTTCTCCGTCCATTGAACAGGGGCACCATAGTAGGCTCCACATCACCAAGTTCTCTTTACATACTTACCAGGCAGAGTTGTTGGTGGCTACCTGGGTTACAGGAAACCATTTTGCTTGTCAGTCAGTGTAGAGTTACCTGAAGTCGAAAGAAGAGTAATTCTAAGTGACAGGGAGGAAATGAGAAGTAAGAAGAGAGGATTGCAGAAAGAGGTGGAATAATAAAAGTGAAGGAAGAAGCAGACAACTCTATCAAGTGAGTCAATGATGGTCTCCACCACCTGCCACTAAGAATATGAACACTAAAATGAGGAATGCTAGAAGAGATGGAGCTGTTGTCAATAGAAGTATGCCCACTGACGTGGATAAAATGGATAGTTCTTTGGTGGACCTTTGTACTAAGAACGGCTTCCTAATAGACTATACCATTTTCAGGCACAGTACTATCTACAGACAAAAGCTGATGTTAAGGTATTCATAGCCGACTGATCAGAAGGGTGGGAGGCGAGTAAGTTGAACAGAAAAAGCTGCCTGATTATGTGTATGTATATCCAAAAGCGAAGATTTGTGCTTGATGCAAGAGTGTAAGAGCACATGGGAGACTGGGAATTATTATGTCTGATCAGTATGTAGTAGTAATGTTAAAGACAAAAGTGCACGCGATGAATGAACAGATAGTAGGAAAAAATGTTGCAAGGGGAGGAAAATGATGGCGTACAAGTGACACTGGAGGGCGGTTATTGACCTGGATCGGATGGAAGAGGTGGATGGTGTGAGTAAGGTATTTGCAGAAGAAACTTGTGCAGCATGGGGGATGGTGTCTGGGCTTAGGGTAAGAAGTAAGGGATGAAAGGAAAAAGTTATGGGATGATGTGAAAATCGAACTGTGTTAGACGTTTCGATTGCATACAATGGAGGTAAAGGGACTAAGGATGTGGAAGAACGTAAGAGCTATGTATGTCCAGAAGAGGAGAGAAATGAGGAGGCAGACGAGAGGAATTGGGAAAAGAGGTGGATGAGAAGTTTAGAAGAAAGCTAAATGTAAAATGAAAGGCATAAAAATAAAACTAGGAAGCCAAGAAATTAAACCAGGGTGAGAAGGAGGTAGCAGAACGACGAAAGAAGAAAATGACAGAATGGCTGTGGAGAAGATATAGTGACCAGCTGTAGAGAGGAATGTAAAAGCCTGTTCAACAGAGAACCAAAGTCATGAGTCTATATTTGGTTCGGAAAGGGCCGGAGAAAAAAGAGGAGTTAGGGAGAAAGAATTCATCATGACAAGTGTGAGAGGCAGAAAACAAAGTAAGACAAAAAGAAAAGCACCAGTAATTCATGTTGGTTGTGAAGAACTATCGATTTACAGGCGAGACAGAGTGATGGAATGGTTCTGGAAAAGGTATATATTTGCCTGAGAGGAGGGCAGAGTGCCAGAGAACTGAAGGTCAGATATAAAGTAGTGGTGCACTGAAAGGAAAAAGGGAGTTTAGGAAGAGTTTCAAGTTTGTTAGTTGTATAACAAAAACGTATTTAGAGAAGGGAAAAGAGTCGATGCTCTGTGGATCTGCAGAAAGCAAACGATAGAACAGATAGACAAGAACATCACAAGATACTGAAAATAATCATATATAATAGGTTAAGAACGGCTGAATGCTGCTGAAAGTTTGTATGAGGGTGCAAGGGCGGCAGCGTGTGTGGAAAATGAACTGAGTTTATAAAACTGAATCAAGGATTGAAACAGGAATGTCTTGTCTGCATGGTTCTACACACAGAGAGACACACAGACACAGACAGACAGACAGACAGACAGACACACACACACACACACACACACACACACACACACACACACACACACACACACACACACACACACACACACATAAATAAGCTCACACGCACACGTAGGAATGCAGGAATGCTGAAAACAACGGCTGTTTGTAACCTGTAGCTGTATGTGTATAATATTTATTCCAAACCAAATCTGTATGTTGCGTGTATGTAGCACTGGATAGTAATAATGAATCCTGTGTTTGGGTTAACTGCTCGTTCTCTCTTTGTACACATTATTATTATTATTGTTATTATTATTATTATTATTATTATTATTTAATATTACTACTTGTTATAATTATCAAGTATTATTATTACTATAATTATGATTATAATTATAATTATAATTATTATTATTTCGTTATTTTATTAGCTTAATACCATATGAAACATTCACAAACAATTAATACCAATTGTATAATTAACTTAGTTAGCCAGGGAGGCGTTATGCTCATTGAACACATGTGTAATGACATATTTGTCAAATATAATCTGTACCTGCCATGTACAGCACTGTTCTGTAACACCACCATTGTGTCCAGCGGCGCCTTGTGGTGCCTGTAGTTAATAAAGCAACGAACCTTAAAAAAAAAAAAAAATGGCTAGCCTATACACTAGTCCAAAGAACAGATGAACATTTTTGCATAGATCATTCTCGGGTTTTCAGTTACCCCAACTATCAGTATTTATTATCACCAGTGTAATTGTGTTTTACCCTCTTTCGCTTGGGATATATCTAGCCTTGTACTGGAATAAAGCCGGACGATTTTATTGAGCTATAATGGAACTATGTGAGTCTGAGAGTATTAACAGTAGGTCGAAACAATCGCAGTATTCTTTTGTATCTAACGCCCAATTATTTTTCTAAAAGGAGTGAGTAACAAGAGAATGAAGAGTAATAATTATTGCTACTTCCCACAAAATCTTCTCTGAAAGTAAACTTAGTCCTGTTCCAATCTAATTCTCGAAGAACGTTCTTGGCACTGCGTAGTCCAGCCACAGCTCCACGCCATTCACGTCTTGCCCAAACCTCCCTCTTGGTCCAATATATACCCAGTCCTATTGAGTCGGGGTTCTAATTAAGGCATTATTATTGTCTGTAATGAGGATTCCCAGTATCCCACCTCTTCCTTATCTGTTTCTGCATGCATAACATTTATCTTCTTTTATATGCTATTAGTCTTAACTATAAGACAATAATAATGTTATAAAGAACAGACTTTAGAATCTGCTACTGAAGAGAATGTGGATATCGAAGACTTTAGAGAGTTCGAGGCCCATTTTCGGGGATGAATTACATTGCATATTACGCTTTGCCGTCCCACTGTACCTTATTTTGGCAAGCTATGTTGGTAGTAGAAAAACAGTATGTAAATAATATAAATGAAAATATGTAGGTGTGATATGGACAGTCTAGCGCGAAGAAAGAGGTGTGCCAGTTCTGATATGCCACCTGCAGTACTGTCATTAACACTCAGGATCCTTTATTCACTCAGCAGAAGAAGATCACCTGAAGTATGCTTGACGAGAACACTAAAACAGTCTCTAAAATGAAAAGTTCAGTGATGATTATTAACGCTCCCAGGATCCTACGGTTTCTTTCAGCTGAACATAATCGTCTGGTGTTAGTGCAATAAAGTTCTACAGTTATCCTAATCACTGGTAAGTTTATGGTGACAGTATTAGCACTAAGGCTTCTATGACTCATCCTTAACTGAGTAAAATCTGACGTTAGCCAAAATACAATATAAGCTCTATTCCAGCCATGATGGGATTTGCAGCTATACTATGATGAAATATTTTTATTTTCAGTTTATTTAATTTCTACCTGACGATTATATTTAAGTTAGGAAGAACCTTTTATTGCTGGAGAAATTAATTAAGGGTTAAGCCATCCCCTCCAGTCTTAAAATTTCTTCCAACGATATATATAAAACGATGTGAAGGTAGAAAGAACAATACAATATGAAAATGCATCCCTGAGAAAGGGGTTATAGACAGTTCCAACCAATTCCACATTGTTGTTGCCACATTCACTCCTCTGAAACGATAAGCACAGTGATTTGGCTAGAGAGTTGAGTGGGGTGTCCTGTCCACATGCCTTTAATTAAACCCGCAGCTGCTGTGTAAGTTGGCCCTACTGGATTATCTTTAGTGTGGGTATTAGCGAGTGGCTGCAGACGGCACACAAGCGCACAGAAAATATAGAGTGTATTAGTACTTCTGAAATATGAACTGAGAGAGAGAGAGAGAGAGAGAGAGAGAGAGAGAGAGAGAGAGAGAGAGAGAGAGAGAGAGAGAGAGAGAGAGAGAGCACGTTTTGCTACTCCTACGGCCGCCAGGAACGCCAGCATGTGAGCATGTCGTTGCTGACATCAACATGCACCTAAGGCTAAGCCAGCAGTGAGGACCACAGCGGCAGTTGGAATTTGTCCCGAAGAAGACACAGGTTATGGTTGTTTCTCGCTTCACTGCAGCCTCACAAGCAGTCAAGGGAGGGTGGCACACTGCCATTTCAATCAGATCAAACTATCAGGAAAGACTCTGAAAACAGAACTACGCTCCAAGAGGACAATGGGGATGTCGCTCGCCAAACGTCATTACATGGTTTCCTTGGCAGGCATGGAATTCTCGTGCTATTTATAGTTCAGTTAGGGATTTACATAGAGCTGCTGCCCTTACATGGATGTCCATTGTGGCTACTCAACTGCAAAGCCTGGACAGAACAGAGAACGAACTTTGCTTGGTAGACTGCAGACCGAAGTTTTCCTTTTTCCCAAGTCCCCCATCCTTGATTTAGGAGTTAGGGAGGGGATGGAAGGATTTTTGTAATACCGGGCAGCTCCAACATTGAGTCATATTAATACCACCACATGAAGGCATCTCTCTCCAGCTAATAATTTAAAAAGATTGGTTGGCAAGTGTAAGTAATTCAGATTTTTACATTCCCGATCGCTAAGCGAGATCTTTATGCTCTGATCGGCGTTTGTGCATTTGTCTGTCTGCCTGTTTGTGTATGGCACTGCCAACAAAATATTTCTATTTTTATCCGGTTGTAACCAAGCTTGTTCATTGGTTGACGGAGAACAAATTGGTAAAAAAATAATCTCTGTCCCAGCTATATAGCAGGGATGGTGGTGGCCGGAATTTGGACAGGAAGTAACACCTATCGTTTGTTGCCTCTGCTGCAATGTCTGCTGAGGGTCTTTGGCCTGTCATCAGTCCCAGGGATTTCCATGAGTTTTCTGTGACGCTCCGCCTCTTGCTCAGGAGACCCAGGTTATGTATGGCGTTCCAGCCACAAAAGCCTTGAAGACACCAGGCGAGAGTGAATCAGAGTATCAAGGAAGATCTCGCGTATGTCGATCAAGGGCCTGACAACACAACATTTTTTCTATTTGCCAAACATAACAGGATTGTACTCTAGGAAGTGGTACCTGAGACGAAAGTTTTCACTTAGCTGCGCTTCTGTCTAGTTCTGCAACCCGCCTTCATCTTCTTCCCCAACCTTCGAAGGGGAAGGGAGTGGACTACAGAAGGAATAACTTAATCGTGCTGTCCTCCTGCTTCACGTCCATATGAGCGTTGGACAACAACAACAATAACGTCAGCTCTGGGAGAAGATGATCATAATCCGTGAATCATATTTAACTACCAAAATGCTTTTCATTATCTCCATCAAGAAGAACAATTGTACTGATTTGTAGCAACCATTATTTGATTTCTATCTGGAGCAATAAGTAGGCAGCAACAGCATCATACTTTCTCCTATCATTACCCTCATACGGGAGGAATGTGGGCTGTGGGCTGTCAAGGGTCACAGCTATTCTCTGTGCTGTAATTCATAATTCTAATGGTTGCTGACGAATTTGATGATATGATTAATTCTTTATTCGCCGTCTCTTTAAAATTTTGGGTATAAATTGTTGCGATGACGATGGAATTCGTATTAGGGTTCCGTTACCGTATGCCTTACAAGGTCATAGTAGTTCTCTCACTAAGATACTGCCCTTAAAAGTTGATGAATTAATTTGTTGACACTGTGTCCACAATGTATGTTAAGTGTAAGTATGTACTTGTTATAATCATTAATAAAGAGTCAGCTACACTGGACAAATGCACACGCTTCTCTCTGGTGCAAACCCTGAACAAAGAAGTATATGTCAATTATTTTCTATGAATAAAATTGCCTATAAGCAGAAAACATAAGCAAAACAAACGTTATTTTAATGAAGGGGTTCAAGGTTGTGCATGGCAGGCTGGAAGTGAACAGCCGGTTTCTCCACCTCTCAGCTTGGTTCATGGTCTCTTGTACAGGCTGTGCCACTCGTGTAGGCAGTCAGAGCTGGGGCACTGCTGTGGTATAGTGGTACTTCAGTTATGGGGTTGGCTTCCTGCTGCTGCCGTTTGTTTATCATTATGGAAAGTAAAGTTGCCACACGTGTGGGGATCCTCGCGCATTTGAGCAGATATCGCCAATTCTCTCTCTCTCTCTCTCCGAGTATATGGCCTTGTGCCTTTAATAATTTCTGTTGCCCACTTATCAGTCTGCAAAGTACCAGTGTATAGGTTTTCCACATTAGGGGTTCTTACACTGTGGTATACACTTACCAACATAAATTTTATTAATAAGCATTTTTCGGGGGTGTGGGACAGGTCAGTCAATGATCTGAGTTAGCCGTGTCGCTGTGAGATCAATCATATATAACCAAATTGTCGTACAAATTAAACTATTACTGATTTTGACTCGTGGAGTTTTTAGATGTTAAGATATGTGTTTAGGGCGCAACAAAGAAATGACCATCTGTGACACCATGTTTTATAAGCAGCCACTCGCTCTATCCATCCCAAATACCTCCACTCCATAGCACCCTTCAACGGTTGACTACTTGCCCAGGCCACTTTCCCCTCCCACAATAGAGCCCGATTCTTGTGAAAAAAAAAAAAAATCTGCATCCCTTTGCTCTCTTACCCCCCTCTCACATTGATCCCTACCCTGCAACACTCTTTACCTCTCTCTCACATTGATCCTGACCCTGCCACACTCCCTACCTCCCTGTCACATTGATCCTGACCCTGCCACACTTCTAACTTCCCTCTAACATTGATCCTTACCCTGCAACACTTTTTACCTCCCTTACACATTGATGCCTACCCTGACACCCTCCTTACCTCCCTGTCGCACTGATCCTTACCCTCCCACACTCCTTCCTTCCACTCTATCTCACACCCTGATCCTCACTCCGCCGGGATGCTGGTGGTGTAATCGGAAACACAATTAGCTTCCAACAGAGTGGCCCCTGGTTCAGTTCCTACTCCGACCAAAAGACTTCTGGGCAAGGCTTATTAATCTCAGTCAGTTGCCTCCTAGAACTAAGAGAAGGATCTGGAATGTAAAATCAGTAGCTGTGTATCGTAGTCGCAGGGAATATTAGAAGAAGCTCTTGCAATTAATTTGACTAATGCCCCCATGAAGTCGGAGGGATTAAACATTCGTCCTAAGCCTTCTTCCTTTGTTTCACTCATGCCAGGCACAACTGATCGTCTGAAATTTAGTAGAGTCAGTTTGCTTTCCACGTTACCAACATCGAAAAAGGACGTATATCCTAAAATTAGTTCATTTAAGGCCCTAATAATCCTACCATATCAAACGCACCTATCCAGAAGCGTGTTTTTGTAGGGTGATGAGCGGTGGAAGAATTTGGGCTGGGATAGTGGTGGATGATGGGAAATAACAGAGGAAATATGCCCTGGGAGTATCAGCATTGCAAGTCACACGGTAAGGTTCAGTTCAGTGAGAGTCCATCCCAAAATGCGGTGAATATTATTAATGGGGTAAATTGGAAGATATACTGACGAGATGGGCTGGGATGCTGGTGGATGATAGGGCAGGTGAAAGAAGTAGGAAACAATCTCGTGGATACAAATTTCTCCAAGAATATCAAAGAAAAGACACACAAAAGGGGTGGGACAGGCAGAACAAATGCGCCCACTGTAGTGAAAAGATAACTAGAAGCCACCAATGGGGAGAATCACACCAGCAGCAAGCCGATACTTATCTAGCGCGAATCGGAATATGACCTTGACCTTGACCAACTTTTACCAATATCGAACTCATAGGAGGTGTTCATCCCTACTATACAGTACACACCTATAAAATTTTGTGATGATATCTTGAGCGGTTGCTAAGTTATCGCGTTAACAGATACACAGACACACAGACAGACAGGCAAACTGAAAACAATACTTGTTGATTTTCATCCCTACTACACACCTGTAAAATTTTGTGATGATATTTTCAAGCTGTTGCAAAGTTATCGCGCCAACAGACACAGAGAGACAGACACAAAGACAGACCAATTGAAACAATACCAGCGTCGCTATCGCAGCTGGTAATTATGAGTTTTGTAGCACTGAAGGAGTATAGTCAGTTAAGGCGTACGATATGCCTGTGGGGGATGTTGGTTTTGGGTCAGAGTCAGGTAGAAGTGTAATAAGAAAGCACAGTGAAGGTTCATGGCGGGTTTCCATACCTGGGAAATACAGGTATACTTGTCATGGCACGCGTTGTGGCCAGATGGTACTGACGTGTTGAAGGTATAACTGGATGTTTTCTTGTAACTGGACAATAAACCACAAACACGACACGCGTTGCTCTCATATTCCTGTCAACTTTCTGCGTAGAACGCAGTTTTATCTTAACACTTTCACTTCTTATTGCCGACTGTAACAGAAAAGAGAGAGAGAGAGAGAGTGCGGAGGAAATACCATAATGGAATTACCCAGAAGTTTCTCAAGTAATTAATTATTTTAATTGCTCGTTAGAAGGAGCACTAAAGCCGAAATTACAGTAAGACAATAGTTTCTTCTTTATTTTGTTAAAGATCACGGCTTTTCCCCAATATTATCTCCCCCCAAGTCTCTCTCTCTCTCTCTCTCTCTCTCTCTCTCTCTCTCTCCTACACTGGCCAACACGTTTCCCCTTAACGTTTCCATAATTCCACTGATTCCTGGATCATCGGACCCTCTAGCTGCCACTCGTTGTCTCTCATCCTTACACTTCCTTGTTCCTTTTTTTTTCGATTTTTGTCTTTTTGTTTTTCTCTCTTTTATTAGATTATCTTCCACATTACACCATCCTCCTCTTCGTTTCATTTTCTTATCTCCACTACACCATCTTTATGTAGTTTTCCACTTCTTGTTCTTCGTACATCAGTATTCTGTTATTCTATACTATCTGTTTAACACTGAACCGTCTTCCATATCATATCTTTATCACCACTTCTCTGATATTTCTTTGCCTTACTTCTCTCTCTGAATTTTCATTCATTACTCCTCCTCCCTCTGTCATTTCCCAGCTTCCCACTAATAATCCCCGTCCCATGGGCAAACCCAATCACGGTATGTGCAGATTTGCTGATGTCAAGGAGACCAGACATGTTTAGTGAAACAAACCACATGCAAACTGCGAAGAGCCAACTCCCTCCAGGACGCAGAAAAGGTAATACAGGGTAATGTAATGGCATTCACGAGTCTGGTAAATCTCAAGAGAAGCTCACAGAATACAAGAAGAACATCAGAGTAAAACAATACAAGGAAAAGAATAATAACCGGAAGAAAACGACTGGAGGAAAAAAAAATTACTTCTCAGGCTTGTAGGGTTGTAGGATGTAACTTGGAGTTTGCTGAGAGCAAGAGGGTTGTTTATCTTCTACCCTCCTCTCTCAGGTCAAAAGTAAACTTTGATAAGTAGTCACTGTCTGGGAAACACACTTACTGTTCTTTCTTGACTTAGTCATTCTTACTTACACTAACACTTGCTTCCTTAGTCAATCATTCATTACCGTACTTCCCTAGTTACATTTACATAATCACAAATATAACAGCTCCATACTTAGTTACTTACACAATATTTTGTTACTATTTACAAGTTTTTCCTTCCATACTCAATACTTCACCATCGAATGGTACTCAAGGATGCAGTGAGGGCAGAGAGCCACATGGCAGCTATGACCCTGCCCGGCGGTGACCTTTCTCTCTTGCTGCCGCCTGTTGGTGGTTGCCCGTACGTGGCAATATACTGGGCACTCCTGCCTACTCTTGTAGGTCCTTAGCCTTCACTGGGTGGCGGCATCTTTTCCAGGAAATGGAAGGCAACCCATTCCTTTGCAGGAAGTCAGTCCATTTGGTCACGAATTGCACTTGTACATCCCCGTTACACTGACAGCTGTCGATCATACTCCTGAAAGATTTCAAACACATAAGCATGAATGAACTTCCTCATAGAGATCGTCTGTCCGTTTTTTTTCTGGCAGCAGCAGTGATGTACATTCAAAATGCACACGTCTACCAAGAGGCAAAAGATTTTCTTACACCACTTAACGCAACGACGAATGCGCTCCACACTACCAATCTGCATGTCGCTCTTATCAACCAAGAGCGTGTTACAACTGTAGTTTGTGACTGCATCTAGCTTTCTAATTCCTATGCCAGTCACACGATCCGTGCGTTAACGAGAGCTCCTGTGCATGCAGTTGTTATCATGGGCACATCATGCTTATCGCGCCCACTCAGGGCAAGAAAATCTGTGCTTCATTGCATCTCCACAGTGCCTCTCTATTGCTCTTTACTGAGCACTGGCATTCCACGTCGGTTTGACTGCACTGTGCCACATGAGCCAATGTTCCTAGTGAGCAGGAGCACTGCCAGTTCTGGAGAGGTGCACCAATTATCTGTGTAAAATATGTGACCTTTACCTACATAATCTTCCATCATTTGTTTCTCTACTGTGCCAGAAATGCCAAGAAGATCGTTATGGGGGAATCCATTCGTTGCCCCGGTGTATATTATCATATACGAGACAACACCCACATAACAATCACACAGTACAAATATCTTTATGCCAAAAGGATGATGTTTCAGCGGGATGTACTGTCTGAAAGAAATATGGTCACGGAATAACATGAGAGACTCGTCGGTCACAAGCTTTTGCAAAACCCCGAAATAGCATTTTATTTTGTTTTTAAGGTTGATCAAAACGGGCCTGATCTTGCACAGACTGTCTGTAGGGTCCGTGGTAGTGTTGTCTGTTAAATGAAGGAACCGTAGAATGTTCTGGTACATGTTCTGAGACGTGTCTGCTGAATACATCGATATGTGTCAGAACATCAGTCGCCCAGTATTCGACAGTCGCATGTTTCTTCAGCAAAGGCATCAACATCATTAGCGCCAAGAACACGTACAACGAAGGCACTGTCACGTCAGTCCAAAACCGTGTCCTATAGGTCCTTTTTTGTCCTTCATCAGTAGTACTCTGGTAGTAAAACTGGTTCTTCTCCGCCGCAATTTGCGTTATCAGCTGCTCATCAAAAATCAAGAGAAAGAAACTGAGTACTGAAGTGTTGGCCGTCAGTCCTGTTGTGACACGTACAACTGAGTCACTGTCATCAAACGTAAAGGACCTCAGTCAGAAGTAAGTGGTCAGTGTCCATCCATGTGATGCTTGGGAAGGGGAATTCTGTACCTCTGACTGTTGCTTGTAGTGCATTTTGATCTTTTGCGTGTAGACACATTTCAAGACAGATTTTTTTAATCTGCCGTGAAGGCTTAGGGACAGACATGGTTCCTGGTGTTGAGGAAGATGGCCCTGGTGCTGGTTAATGCGTCGCAACAGCTCGGGATGGTGAGAGGCCACGTGAGGTGGAGGGAAGAGGTGGTGATGGTGGAGCATGCAAGGAAAAACTTCGCACGGTGGTCCTGCACCTGCGGCACATCTTGCTGTGACGTGCTCTTCCCCCCCTCAACCTTAGCGGCAGGAAATAATTGCTTTGCCACCTTCTTGTTCTTAGCAGGTGGTGCAGCAATTTTGCAGCGAAAAGGAAGTGGAGCATCATCGCCAATGTCATCAGAGTCGTCATCATCATCGTCCTCCTCTACTGGTGTTTCATATCACTCGTCAGTGACCTCGTCTGAGATCCCATCAACACCACTTCCACTCTCTTCATTCTAGCTAATCCTGTAGTCATCAATCTCCCCACCCTTAGGGAAGAACTCACCCCTGATTTCATGGCTTGTAAGGCCCTTGCACTCATGCAGATGGCGGCGGTACGAGGGGATGGTGGCTTTGAGAGGAGCGAGAATCGGACATTCACTAATGACTGTCATGTACTGTACTGACAGCTTGGGTGCATGGGAGGCTACGGTAGATCAGTGTCAACATCTGCAAGACGTTTGTTCACTTTCCAAATTCATCGCAGTTTTTTACAGGCCATGCTGCATCGATGCCACCGGCCACGATCCCGTGAAGCATCGTTTGACGCCAGGAGCCATTTAGGGATTAAATTTATAATGCAGTATATTAGAGTTTTCCACATCCAGTCCAGCCCTCTTAGTTTTGGGTTAATGTGCGGTAAAGAGAGTGCCAGAAATAAAAGAGCCGAGAGGAAAAACAGCATGAGATGAAATAGGGGAGATTTTTTGTGAGTGAAGGTCTTTTTGAAGAGGAGGGAAGAAATGTTTGTTCTTTGTGGTAAGACAGAGTAAAAGTATATATATATATATATATATATATATATATATAGTATAAATAAATAAATAAATAAATAAATAAATATATATATACACATAAAATGGCCGTTTACAACGCAAGATTCAAAAGAAGGGAAAACAGAGGAGACGGGGATATGAGAAGGAAGGCATGGAAATTTAGAAAGGAAATGAATGAGAGAGAGAGAGAGAGAGAGAGAGAGAGAGAGAGAAGGGGAGGGGGGCTGGCAATTGGAGTAAATTTTTTTTTTTTTTTTTTTTTTTTTTAAATAACAGAACGGAGGAAGGAAAAACAAATGGAGAAAAAAAATAATCCATACACCAGATTACTGGTGTCCTCTGTTCATAAAATGTCTGTAACAGTTAGACTTGAACAGTTGTAGGTTGAAATTTGGCACCACCAGGCCAACGAGACAAGAGTGGTTGTGGAAGGAATGGAACTTGGGAAAACAACTAGTTCTCAGGGCAGGGAGGGAGAAACACACACACACACATACTGAGAGAGAGAGAGAGAGAGAGAGAGAGAGAGAGAGAGAGAGAGAGAGAGAGAGAGAGAGAGAGAGAGAGAATAGTAAATTTTGAATTGTATGAGATGGAAAATAAGGGGGGTTTGGTTTGTGTTAATGAATTCTAATATATTTTATTTTTGATTTACCCTTTCAATACATCTTTACTGTAATTTTTAGTCACTAAGGGTAGAGCATATTGTTTCTGCTTTTGCCCTGGAACGCTGTTGTCGTACTGCACTTACTGATACAACGAATGGGATATGGTTTGTTTACTTTCTTAATTTTTAGCACTCATGCTCCTTTGGCTCGCTCTTAGCTAAACATATCTGTCTGGCGATAACTGGAAAACTCGTAAAGTGTAACAGTATTCCCGACCATGATACACTATCCGTTCAGTCTGATGCCGTGTTATTTGCTCATAATCTTGGAAAATTGATTAAATCATTAAAGATATGGTTAACTAGAAATGACAGATATAGACGTCATTAACTCCTCCACATGGAGAGACCTTTCCTGGCCCGAATAAAATCATCCGGCATTTTCTGGAATTGAATATTAGAGTCCATACATCATTATATTTATACTTGCTCCTTGTTACCCTTTCCAGAAGGATAGGTTGCAAAAGCGGAGAAAACAACCTGGTTCAATCTTTGGTGTCTCTCAGCCGTCAGTTGAGGTGGTCTGTACAAAGCAATTTCGAAATATGTACGGGTCGGCCCCTTTAATTTATGATACCTCCTTCTCGCCTCATTACAGATCGTTGTCAGCGTTGCACCAACACAAAAACCCCTTTAGTCCAGTTTGCCCCATTTCGTACATGCCTCGCACCCTCCGCGATGCTCAGACTGATAATATTGGCCAAGGAAATAGTACTGGCAGGAGGTGTAGAATAGCACCCACCACTTGTCCTATGGTACAAGAGGTGTGTTGGCCTATAAAATTCTACAGTATATTTTGTGTATTTCATAGTGGGTTAAAAATGCCATCTACACAGTTTGAATGCTGAAGTGCAACGAGAAAATTATAGCCGCAAGAATACTGTTATTAAAAAGATATGGTGTGGAAATGATGTAGAGGGAGTTATCGTCCTAGTCTGTAATGATTTATCGCATATTGGCTCGAAAACAACCAAAACCTTCACGTTAAGGAGAACGAATATAGCCACAATTCTTCAATTAAGGAGGACACAGGGTACTAAGTGAATGACTCCGTTCTTTGAGTCACGTATAAAAACACTCAAAGTAGGTTCTAACAGAGCATGAAAATATTACCGCCTTTTTCGTCGCACATTCACCCATGTTCTCTCTCTCTCTCTCTCTCTCTCTCTCTCTCTCTCTCCTCACATTCACTGCCACCCACTCAGTCCCATAGTTCTTTCACTTGATCGTAGACTCACTTATTCACCGACTCTCACATTTTCCCTCATTCTTACTCAGTTTTTCTACACTTTTTCACTTTTTGTCTCTCCCTAACACACTTAAGTCAGTCTTGCATTCATTTTCTCATATTTAGAGTATTTACTTTCATTTACTTAAGGACTTACATTTTCTAAATCAATTGCAGTTCAGTTTGATTCACAAGCGGTTTCATTGCCTTGCTTTCCCTCGCTCTTTCGCCGTCATTATCCCCCACTTACACTCTTAGTCTTAATAACTCACAGAAAACTGGACTGGAGTTAGCTGCGTGGGTGAAACTGGGCTGGGATGAGCAGTGTGGGTGGAGGTTGGGCTGGGCTGATCAATGTGGGTGGAGGCTGGGCTGGAGTGAGCAGTGTGAATGGAGGCTGGACTGGAGTGAGCGGAGTGGGTAGAGGCTGGGCTGGGGTGAGCAGTGTGGGTAGAGGCTGGGCTGGGGTGAGCTGTGAGGGTGGAGGCTTGGCTCGGGTGAGCAGTGTGGGTGGAGGCTGGGCTGGGGTGAGCTGTGAGGGTGGAGGCTTGGCTGGAGTGAGCAGTGTGGGTGGAGGCTTGGCTGGAGTGAGCAGTGTGGGTGGAGGCTTGGCTAGAATGAGCAGTGTGGGTGGAGGCTTGGCTGGGGTGAGCAGTGTGGATGGAGACTGGGTTAAGG
This sequence comes from Coenobita brevimanus, assembly GCF_032717465.1. NCBI lineage: Eukaryota > Metazoa > Arthropoda > Malacostraca > Decapoda > Coenobitidae > Coenobita > Coenobita brevimanus. The sequence continues at coordinate 36,683,612 of NC_137045.1, read as the reverse complement.
TGGATGTGGGTTAAAAAATTAGTTAGATGGTATGAGAGGTATAAAAAGTGTACTAGCTGCTTAGTTAATGAGGAGAACACAGTAATGTAGAGTAAATAAAGGCATTATGAGAAGATATGAGTTGCATAGGTATATATTTTTAGTTACACTGTGATAACTAAAATTCTTTACATTTCATTTCAACAACGCTAAAAATCCCATGAACATCTACATTTTCTCCTTAGATATACCGAGTATCTGAGCAAATAAGATCTCTACGGTCTGACATAGAATCTAATTTCACTCTTCGTAATGTAATAGAGGAGGAAGGGAGAAGAGTATAAGGTGATGAAAGAAAAGCATCCGCAGGGCAGTTGTACACACACGGGAGGCCTACACCTAGAGGCGCTGCGTAATAAAGGTGGTGAAGCGTGTACTCATGAGCTAAACCTTCTCATATTTCCGTGCAGCTTGACGTGAGAAGGGCCATAAATGAGGCAGTGTTTAACAAATGTAGGCGCCGGATCCCTACGAGTACACCGTATATGTACTGTACTTCTCCGGTAGGGCGACCCCACGGAAACTGTTGTTCCCTGTTGTCGACGGGTCTGCCCAGCCTGACGAACCGAGGTTAAACAACAGCAGCATCAACAACAATAAAAACAACTAAAAAGCACAGACTTGTAATTTATTTAGGATCCCATTCTTGTAGCAATCAGTGTAAATATTTTAGTTTAACTAATGTGATTAGCTCCAAGAGAAGTTCACATTTCCGTAAAAAAAAAAGAATAATAATAATAATAGATAAAAACTTGATTTAGTATTATTCCAGACCTGTTGGCTATGGTTAGAATCCATTCATTAAAATTAGACACTGGATCAGTGTTAATGTAACATAACAGTACAGACAGCTGGCTCGGTACAGTTAACTAGATGGGGTTAACATCATTTGCTGGCCTCTATGACTCACTATTAACTGAACAAAACCGTGTGGCGTCAATTGTAATAGAATTCTGGTGTTTCCTGTGATAACCTGAAAAGGGGATAGGAAGGACCATGCACTTGTCTTACCTCCTCTGGACTTGTTTATGCTGCTGCTCACCCCAGTGCCTCTGTGTTAAATGAAGATTTTTCTCTCAGTCTGTGACAAAGTGCTTCTTGAAAAATGATAAGGAAGCATTATGATAGCAGTTCGTGTGTCATAGCAGAAAGTATTGCAGCAACAACTTTCATAATGGCGTTTCTTCCTGCAAGATGAGCTAATGTTTGAAAGTCTAGGAGGAATGTATGTTTTAGGTTGGACAACATTTGGGAGGAATAACAGTGTGTCTGTGATAGGCTATGTTTTAACTTAGAAATCATCTGGAGGAGCTCAGTGTAAAGATAGAATATGTTTCTTGCATTTAGTTAGGTGGCATTTTGTTAAAGTGGCTAACAGAATGCAGTAAGCAGGCCAGTCAAGGATGACAGAATACGTACATGTAAACCTATCCCTATATATATTTTTTATAACATGTACCTGTTTGTTATTCTTGATGGCGTAGTAGTTATACCGATATCACAGCACTGTTCTTTTTAAATGCACTTCTTAAGTAGCTGGTACATCATAATGGCACTTACTGTTGTTAAGCAAAAAAAGTTGGGATTGAGTAGCTTGTTATATCTTTCACACTGCCTGGCTTCCAGTGGCATGGTGTTCTCATCCAAGGCCGCATGATAGAGTATGGGTGAAAACAGCGTCATCCAACAAAAATGCATTTTACGGACGGTGGTCCGTGAACCCCTTCCGCCGGGCATTTTCTTGGTTCAGAATTTCCCCTCTAAGACAGAGGCTCTTCCTTTTCTGTACTCGTGCTCTTGGTCTGAAAGGTGGGTGGTTAGAGCTTTATCATCACTCTTCTCTTACCACTAGAGAATCAACGTGGACTTGGCAACTTGTACCTTCTCGATCAGGGTTGTAAGACCTTTAGAGTCCTATCTTGTCCAAATAACTCTGTCTCTGTCTCTGTCTGTCTGTTTGTTTGTCTCCATCTATCTATTCATTTGTTACTATTTTATTATTATTATTATTATTATTATTATTATTATTATCATCATTATTGTTATTATTATTATTATTATTATTATTATTATTATTATTATCATCATTATTGTTATTATTATTATTATTATTATTATTATTATTATTATTATTATTATTATTATTATTAATTATTACTATTATTATTATTATTATTATTATTATTATTATTATTGCTGTTGTTGTTGTTTGCTATGTTTGGTTATTACATAAATTTGTTCTTCCGCTTGTTTAGCATATTATCCCCTACTTTACTCTCCTTTTTTAACTCTTTAACATCAGCCCAGGGAGCACGAATATGAGAGTGTACTAACGTGTTCCGTGTGGATAAAACTAATCATCAAGAAATATTAGAAAACTTCCTTAACCGAGGAGAAGACGGCCCCTTGCTGTCCAATCTACCTCCCTGCACGTCCATCATCCTCATCATCTTCAGTTCATTGTGCCTCTCCTCTCCCCTCTCCTTCCCTCTTTTCTTCATCTTGCTTTGTTTCACACCAGTCTTCCTTAATTCCTCCCTTCCTTCCTCCCTTCCTTCCTCCCTTCCTTCCTTCCTTCCTTCCTTCCTCTTGCCCTCCTTCCCTTCCCCTTCCCTCTCATACAAAGGAGAAATGGACGGACAGCTTTTCTGGCAAGATGGAATTTCTCTTTCAAGGCTTCTGGTGGGGATGAGTGAGGAGAGGATGGGGACTGGTGAAAATGAAGGGAGAGAGAGAGAGAGAGAGAGAGAGAGAGAGAGAGAGAGAGAGAGAGAGAGAGGAGAGAAAATAATGATAAACGCCAGAGAACAGGACGATGGGTTAGAGACGGTGATGGTGTGATGAAATTGCGATAACCAAAGTGAACGAGCCTTTTCCCAGACGAGTTTCTCTCTCTCTCTCTCTCTCTCTCTCTCTCTCTCTCTCCCTCCCTCAATTCATGCTTCAGCTATCTATGGTTAAACATTTCCCCACGTCCTATTTCCTTATCGTTGCTAATCCAGTATTTTCTAACTCCCAATTTCCTGTCGCCCCCTTCTTACAATTTTCCTTCTTTCCTGTCACTACCCATCATGTCTTTCCATTTACCTATTTTCTAGTTACTTTGAACATACTCTCGCCAGCATAGGCAGGTTTTATGCACATTTTCCTAAAGAATATCATGGACTTTGCATCCCGTCTCTTACTGTTTTTTCTTATGTTGTTTGCCTTTTAAAATACAGATCTCGATGGCTTAAATATAGGAATGTAAGAGCCTGGGGTTTGGGGGTATACACTGATACGGATGAAATGTTAGACAACTTTCTTAATCGACAAGGAAGCGTCCCCTTGTGATCCAGTGCAATGGTCTCCCCTGTTCCTTCTCTTCCTCCTCTTCTGCCTCTGTACACACTGCTTCGCCTCTCTCATCTACAGCAGTTCCTTCCTTCCTACCTGCTGCTTTGCTTCCCGCCTGCCTTCCTTAATTCCTTCCTTCCGTCCGTCCTTCTTCTCTTCCTTCCCCTTGCCCCCTTCTCCTTCCGTCCCACCTCCCTCCCTCCTTCCAGAAAAGAGAAATGGACAGACATCATTCCTTGCGAGATGGAATGTCTCTCGAGGGGGCTTTTGGTGTGGATAAGTGAGGAGAGGGTGGGTACTGGTGGTATGAAGGGGAAGGTGGATGAATGAGGGAGGGTTAGGGAACGCTAAGGATAGGGAGGAAGAGGGAGAGAAGGAGTGAGTAGGAGGGAAGGTGTGTTAGTGAGGAAGAGAGGGAGAAGGAAGGTAAACGGAAGGGAGATTGAGGGAGAGAGAACGTAAGGGAGAGAGCAGGTGAGAGAGAAGGAAGGTGAGGGAGGGACAGAGTGATGGAGGATAAACTGGGAGAGGTGACTGATAAGGAAAATGAGGGAGGAAATAAATGTTGGAGAGAGATGATGTGGGAAGGGGAAGGTGGGGGAAGGGGAAGGTGGGGGATGAGGGAGGTGGGGGATGAGGGAGGTGGGGGATGAGGAAGGTGGGGAAGAGGGAAGATAAAGTGGTTAAGGGGAGATTAAGAGAAAGGAGGAGAGGATAAATGGGGAAGAGATGGAAAGGGAAGCAAATAGGGAAATGGATGAGAGGAGTTGCAACGGAGCGAGAGCGAGGAACAATGGAGAGTAGAAAAGAAATGGGGAATGAAAAAAAAGGAGGATAATAAACGATTAAGAGAAAGATGAAAAAATACAGAGACGATGATGCTGAAATAAAGATGCGTGAACCGAACTGAAAGAATGGACCTCCTACCAGACACTCTCTCTCTCTCTCTCTCTCTCTCTCTCCTGGCACGTCAAAACATGCATACCCTGAGCATACAAACTCCACTGCTATTATTCATGTTCAGTAAGTACATATACAGTACTAAGCTCCACCCTTATTGACGCAGCACAAATATTATAATATGTTCTGTAAAAGTCAGAAGTAAACAAGTATGCACAGACAACCTTTGTACTCTTTCCCTGCACTGCGATAATCACACACACACACACACACACACACACACACACACACACACACACACACACACACGGCAGGCTTTATTTCAGTGAAAATACTGATTTCACGAGGGAAGGGTGATGCAACTTCGCTAGTTTTACTCATTTGTAGCAGCGCAATGGCCATCACTTCCACTGGTCCTGCAGCAGCAATGTTTACCAGGCTCTTTGTGTGTTGACTTAGTCTGATCCTGGAACAATGCGAAAAATCACAGTCTGCCCCTCTCCCATCTCTTTCTCATTCAACACGCGTAATCCTGTACACATTCGGCATGTCAGATCAAAAAATTCTCCCAGAGAAGTTAAATCTCCATCATTTTATTGTTTCTGTATCTCATCGTAGTCGCAATCTATCATCATCTTCATCAACAATAACCTACAAACGCTGATTCGCAGAGCGCTAATAGTACGCATCCCAAATTTTTGCGTTCCACCTTCCTTTTTGTCTATCCCACCTACCACAATTATTATGGATAGTTAAGATCTGGATGATGATGATGATGATGATGATGATGATGATTATAATGACTAATAAAGAACAGAACATCATTAACAACGTTACTGTTCCTCTCTTTAATGCCATAATGTTCTTATTCATACGTCGGTCTCTTCCTCATAAGTCTTGGTTTAATTCATCCTATCAACAACGCATCCTTACACACACAGCTATCATTTCAGTCTATAACATTTTTTTTTTTTTTCGACCATGATAGTTTAATCACTCTTAAAATATGACTGTCATCGGTCATCTTTCCCCCAAACTCACTGTTAACCCCTCCAGTCAAGTGGTTTATTCTTGTTATCCTCACACAAATATGTTCATCTTAGGAGACAACGTTTGTAAATGAAGGGGTCACTAATCTGCTTCCACCAAGTTTTTCGTATATTGACCAAAATCGTCTAAAAAAAAAACACACACACAAAATAACGTCATCTAACTGAGGGCTAAAGCAACTACTTCTATTATCCTCAGTCTCGACTTCTCTCAGTGTTGCCCATGCTTTACTGTTTTTTCTTTTTTTTCATTCTTCACTCTGTAATCTTTGTTCGCCAAGCTTAACGACCCTATTACTTGCCTACAATCCGTTTTTCCTTTTCCTCAGCATTATTCTTACATGTCGTCTGCTTATCTTTTCAACTCCACTAATGTACTACATTATTCTCTGCATTTATTGTTGAATCCGCTTTCAATGTAGCACCTTTCTGTCACGCAACGGCCCTTCTTTTGATCATCACTCAGTCACATCGCTACATTTGCCAACAGGAGAGCACTTCCAGAGTATTTTATCTCGTATTCTTTCCATATATTACAGATAATTAACAACACTGATCAGTTAACAAGTATATTTCAGTTCAGAATTTCGGTCAAACTTTTATTTCATTCTGCGAGCCAGTTGGAAGCTGTCTGAATTTAGTAAGTTTATGGACAGCATTCAGTATAATATCAGCATTTATGTGCCAGATAATACAATCCATAAAACTTATTTATCTTTTACGCAGGAGTCGATTTTGATTGCAATATGCCACAGTGCACATACTCTTTCTCACCCTCCGGCCCTACGCCTCTACGCAGCGACTTCCCCCCCCCCCCTCTCCCTCTAAGTATCTCCCCACAGGAATAGTCCAGTAGGCTATTTGCTCAAGGAATAAGCTTTGTGGTCGTTGCCTCGGTCTCATCCAACCATAGGTATCTTTTTTCAGATATCATTCCATGAACTGGATCAGCCCAGGGGAACGTCCATGTGCTCATATAACTGGAGCTGTCATTAAAAATCTCTCGTAATGAACTATACATAGTCATACCCGCGAGACGCCCTTTGATCCTGCAGAGACTTAGTACCAAAAGAATCATTCTCTTCTCTAAGACACTACTTAATGTCCATTCTTAAGACCGATAAGACATGGAAAGCCAGCTCAAAGAAGATGTGGATTGGTATTCTTATACGCAAACACTAACAACGCCAAATGCTCGAAACGAGTGAGTCCGTAACACCATAGGCCAGATCAATGCGACCGGAGATATCATCTGACCTTTTGTTATGGATTACACAATCAAGATAAGTGAATCTCTCCAAGAATTCTATGTCCTCGCAACATGTCTGGACAAACTGTGATGCTTCCACTGACAAGCCGACGAATGCCTGGACCTTGGTCTTGTCCCTTGAAACATTTAGTCCCATGACTAGGACTCGATAGCCCTCAAAAACTAAGAGAGGTAAACTGTTCTAACAAAGTGACTATGACCCACAGCTCGACTCAGTACCTAAGTTACGCACGTGCTGAAAAGTCGGAGGGCAAGAACAAGTCCCTCTCGCACTCCCTACTAACTGGAAATCAGTGGGATGTTCCCCCTCCACACTAGACAGCACTCTCAGCATTTGAATACAGATCAGCTATGAGCTGGGTAAACCCTGCAAGGATCCACCGAGTGGCAGGAGTTCCTATAGTCCTTCCCAGTGTATTGAACAAACGCCTTTTTAACATCAATATAAGTTGCAAGAACACCTTAATGAGATCAGCGCATGTTGCATGCAGTCCCTTCCGACATTCATGACGGCCACAAGAAGTCAGTTGCTAGGACCTCTGAGGCTTTTCGCCTTTCCCACCACTTCTATGGCCGTCTGTATATCGCTTAGGAATAAATGCATGCATCAACAGCACGTGAGAAAGAACCTACCTGACACACTGAGCACTGAACACAGTTACTACAATCGCGTTGGTATTCTATTCTTTCCGTAACAGGAACCACAAACCCCTGGTTCAGTGGTTCCCAAACTTTTTCGTTCCGCGGTTCCCGAACTAAATATTATAACATCTTTGGTCCCATCTCCATTTGCCGTTGAATCAAACAGGTCAACTTGTGTATGAAATTTTAAAAATTCGAGTGATTAAAAATATGCAAGGAATGTTTGTACATAAAAGGTTGCCCCATGGTCTCCCGAGAAATACACCATGTCCTCCCCTGGAGACATGGCTCCCAGTTTTGGAAAAACTACCCTAGTCCAATCAGCAAAAACGATACCAGTCCACTGAACTACTTTCCTGGCGGTATATAATCCCAGGCTCATGGCTTCGCCCCAGCATTGATCAGATCAGTGGGGATGACAAACAGCAGCCAGCCTAACACTTTCCAGTCCATCCACTGCCTGCCTGTTTTTATATACAGTAGAGTAGACATTGCATCATTCACTGATGGACAAGTAACTAGTGGTTACCCACTAGTCAACAGATGCTTTCGTCTTCCTTATACAGCTGCTCAGACTCAGAGCAACAGACCCTGTAACCAACCGCCCTAGACGTCCAAATTCAAGAGGGGATGGCCAGAAAAAAAAATTGTCTTCATGACACGCTGTCCTCCGCCATCAGGCGGCCTTTCCTCCAACTGGCAACACCCTTATTCATATGCCTGTCCTACACCCTCCACCTTATCCTCGGTCGTCACTTCTATCGGGCCCCTTTAACACAATGACACACTCTCTCAGTAGATCTCTTACTTTTCTTTCTCTCCTCCTGGCCAAACCATCTCAGGGTACTTGTCCTGACACTAACAGTACATCAGCATTAACACGAAAACACTCCCGATCTTCCTCTCTTGCCTCTCTGTCTCGCCAGTAACTCCCCATACTCGATTCGGAAAATAGATTGCCACTCCTGTCGCTCTTGAATTTTGTCATTCAACAAAATACTTCCTTCCCGGACGTAAGAGCAAGTATTACAATATAGCAGTGCACTGATTTCCATGCTCACCTCTATATTATTTGTCACCTTCTGCCCTACTATGCCCTTTCTCAGACATCATCCTCCAAGCTCCCATCTTGTTCATCACATTACCTAAATGTTTGAAGGTATTCACATTCTCGGCGTCCTGACCATTAACCATCAGTATGAAACCCGTGACTTCATTCCGTCCAAAACCATAAATCTTGTTTTTACTACATTCACTGTTAAGTTTCGTTTGTTACATGCATTTAAAAATTATTCACCAAGCCTTGCATCTTTACATACCAGAACAGCATCATCAGGAAACAACTGAATACGCATTTTCTACACCTTATTGTCTCTCATTAAGAATACTGCAACCTTTATTGCCCTGTTATGCATTTCCTCACGCGCACACACACACACACACACACACACACACACACACACACACACACACAATTATATATATACACTGAAATGTAATAAAAATATATTTAATATGCTTTTCCTTAAGGTTTGAGTGGTATTCACGGGGAATAGGTATCGCTCAGGCTGAGATTAATCCATTTCAGCGGATTTAGAAGGCAGCGACGCGGATTAATTAAAGGGAGGCCAGCTAGTGTGGTCACTGCAAAACTGCGTAACGTAAAAATCCCTGCATGATATAGTGCACCGGGTAAATGGGCGAGACTGGGGCTCGGTGGAATATATTTGGCTGGAAATAAATTGTTTAATCTTAAACTATGTGGTTTTGCTTCTGGACAAGGCTGAGTTTACAAAAAGAGGGTACTGTAAATGTCTAGCACATTTTTTTTTTTGTATTACATATGATTGAATTATATTTATTTTACAGTCTGAGTATACATGTTAACTGTATAGTATGATGAAGACATAATGATTATATTTAGGTCTATGAACTTCAGCCCGTGTCTGTCTGTCAGTCTGTCAATTTGTCATGCTAACTTTTGGCGCAGCATGACGCTATAACGGTCTGAGATTACAACACACTCCAAAAGCAAAAGTTGTTACGTAACCTTGTGAAAGTGCTTTTAGCTATTGAAAAAAAAAAAAAAAAAAAGTAAAAACACCTGGAAAAGTTTCCCGCATATCCTCGACGTGTTAAAAGAAGTGTAAGTATGACACAGATCAGCAGGACAAAATATAACAAGCACACATACTTGCATCTAATTCTATAATCCCAAGTTCGTGTCTGTCTGTCTGGCTGCCTATCTGTCTGATCTGTGTAATGCTAGCAGTGTGCAGAGCATCACGCTAAGAAGGGGAGATTTCAACAAACTCCAAAGGCAAAGAGTGTTAATGGCTGCGAAATGTGCCTTATGCAATAGAGAAATATATAAATAAATAAAAACAAATAAAAAGGCTCGAAAAATTGACCGAGAACCTGCGCCGTTTCAATATAGCTATAGGTATGTCGAAGAGAGGCAGAGCAAAAGAGGGTATACATAGGCTTCTTTCTTTCTTTCAAAGACTTCCTGCACCTATAGCGCAGGCCGGGCCATACATTAGCCCGGTCAGTGATGTATGGGCTGGATAAAAATAGTAAGGGGGGGAGGACAGGGCCTGGGGATTGCCCAGCACACATGTCCTGCCTCCTGGCTGGCTTTGTGGTGTGTGTGATACATACTGTAGGCTACATTCAACTAATTATATACTTGTAAGATTGCTCATGTCTATCAGTTATCTGAACTAAAATGGTAGAATTCACCAACAAACTCAAAAACCTGTGTGACCATTAGGGTGACCATTCAGTATATTTAAAAAAAAAAAGAAAAAAGAAAAAAAAAAAAAAAACTAATTCGACCGCACACCTGCGTCGCGCCAGAACAGACGAAAATATGACAAGGAGGAGCGGTACAAAGAATGGGATACATACATAGTTACATCTCAATTTGTAATCATAAGTTCGCGTCGGCCTGTATGTCTGACTACAGTGCGAACTTTGAGGGAAGCAGCACTCAAAAATAGTGAGAGATATCAAGAAACGTTGTAATAGAGCTTTTCGAGGTTACTTTAAACCAATATAATTACCAGTATTGTCGACTACGTACCTATGTCGTGCCAGAATAATCTTAATTATAACAATGGATAGCAGGACAAAGCATTATGTACCTATAAACTTGCATCTAATTACGTAATCCTAATTTCAGGTGTGTTTCTCTGTTTGCAATGCGAATTTGTGGGGAACATAATGCAGAACCGGAAAGAGATATCCTCAGTCCTCCAAAGCTAAGCTTATATATATATATATATATATATATATATATATATATATATATATATATATATATATATATATATATATATTCGTATAGTCGAGTTTAAGTATGTGGTTCAGGACTCACTAGAAGAAGATTAAGATATTAGATGAAGGTTAAGAATGAAATTTAGTTATAAAAGAGTAACACAGACGGTGAGCTATCCACCTTGCTATTTAACATGTCCTTTGTTAACTTGCCACCCGTCCCGCTCGTCCTCCTGTCTCTATTTTCACACAGTCACTGTTGGTGTTTGGAGCTTCGGCGCGAGTTATCTAAGGGTCTGACAATTGCATTATCATTGTACATTATGTATCTTATAATGCTAGTGCTTTCTTTTTTGGTACCTTTCATATATTTATTAATTTATTTATTCATTTTTTTAGATAGATAGATTTTACACACACACACACACACACACACACACACACACACACACACACACACACACACACACACACACACACACATCAATTTCCATCTAAAAGATCGAGTGGGATGGAATCCGGAAGAAATGAAAGCTATATACATAATAACATGTGAAAAATCATTCAGCATGCCTGATGAAACCGGCCACACAGTTATGAATACATCCGTCCAATATCCTCGCAAATAGTGTATTGTTGTTTTACTCTACAAACAGGCGGTCCCGGTCATTTTCTTACACACACACACACACACACACACACACACACACACACACACACACACACACACACACACACACACACATAATATATGCTCTACATTTTCTTGATCTACGTGCCTTCTCACACCGTCAGACTCACACCTACCCATTTCACAACCCTTTCTTTAGCCATTGTCTTTCTACATGTTCGGGCCATCTAAGTACACTCACTTCTACGCTGTTTTCAGTATACTTCGTTGTTCAACATCTTTCATGATTATCAGTGATAATTATCCTTTTCATTCTACTCATACCCAAAGATCCCACAACAGTCCTAATATTTTGCTACTCTCACTCTTGCTTTTCGTTATCATGACTTACTACAGTCTAACACCTATTCTTTCTTGTGGACACCAGCACTCCTCCATTTAATCCATTGGCAGCTTCCATGTTCTGTCGTCCATTTCATATTCTAATACCCACCACCATTCTTCCCTCATCTGCTCTAGGCTCACCCTGATTTGTATATTCAAGTCACTTTGATAACACAGAAATTACCTCTGGCCGATAGTGGATTTATCTAATTACTTCCAGAGTTGACGAAAAACAAAGGCAGACAACATTCGTTCAGTTCAGGATTCTTTGAAACTTTGTGTTATATCTACCGGATGTCACAGGCGGAAGGAATTATCAGTTAAGTAAGCCACTTCCAGATTTGACCAGTAGTGTACATCAGTGAATAAGAGTCACAGGTAACTCTTGCAATAGAGAGCTCTACAGATAAGAGGGATTCAGACAAAGACTAAGAAGAGCTGCAACCAGAGTAGTGTCGGAGAGAGAGAGAGAGAGAGAGAGAGAGAGAGAGAGAGAGAGAGAGAGAGAGAGAGAGAGAGAGAGAGAGAGAGAGAGAGAGAGAGAGAGAGAGACGAGCGCGGGTATGACAAATTTCTAGAATCTTTCTTTTAATGATTTAGAGTAGCCTTTTCCTGATTTTTTTACATATCTCAACCTCAGAATGGCAGAGGAGGGATTTCTAAACAACCCAGTCTTTCCAGTTTTCAAGGGAATATGAAAAACCTGGTGGCCAGATAAAAAGGGTAAACAGAGTAGAACACTGTAATATTCCCCATGCTTACAGAAAAATCCCCATCTCTCATGCTTCCTACCCCTACCATTCTCATAGATGCCTATAAGTGTTCCCCTCTCCTACCTTTATAATCTCATTGCATCATTAACAAGGCTCCCCCTCTCGAGCGGCGGAAATACTAGTTGGAGACTGGAGGTATGATGTCTCTCCCATTTTTTCTTTAGAGAGTTGGTAAATTATGGTTTGAGAAAAAAGGTATTGTTAAACTATTTTTACGAACTTTAACCAGCTTATAGGTTAGTATTATTCTTTCTGATAATTCACGAAATGCAATTGATTACCTAATGGCTTTTACTGCTGAAGGTAAATGTTTCGAATATTAAACTTCTCGCATGAAGTTAGTGTAATCATAAACTGATCCGATTATAGTTAGGCGTATAGCCGTCCACATTAAAGAGTGTGCAGATTTGTTCATTTTATTTTACTCTATTATGCTTTTTTTTTTTTTTTTTTTTTAATCCAAGAGAATCAGTGCCTCCTCCCTCTTTGCCCTATATTAATGCACACCATGAGATAGTTCATCGCACTGCAAAAACAAAACAAGACTGGCCACATACTGGATTCAAACCTTGTACTCAGTCTGGCACGTTTCAGCTTTTTTTCAGTAGTATGGTGGAGAATTCTCTGAAATCCACTTCAGTAACACCTATTATTCTTCCATAAGTTTTTTATTGATTTGCTTAAGTCCACTGTAGCTTTAACAATTCCAGTGGTATGCCAGTTTTGTTCTTCTATTTGCCTTTGATGGCTATTTTTACCAATATGCACGTAAATTTTGAAAAACACCACTCAACCCTTTCCTGTCTCACATCACGTCATTTTCCACTGACGCCAAGATGAAAGTCATTTATCAGACTTTCTAGTTTGAGTTTCTCATCTAAAATTGCTGGCTTGGCTCCGTTGCACCTGTTACCCATAAATGAAATTCTGTTATTCATCCACATGTTTTTTTATGCTTCGTATTGTCGCTGAGAGTAGTCGAGATTTATATTCTGGGAAAATTACTTTTCGGCTATTTATACTTACTCATACTTGAAAACTATATGTCATAAAAAGTGAATGAAATGGTAAAGTTAGCGAAATGGAAACTAGAACAGGCAAAGTCAACTATGCTCATCATGTTCCAAGATCTCCCATCTTATGGAACGGAGGTACTGAGCGACAGGAACATCACACGCGTACTCGCCAAAAGCGCAGTTTGTTCGACCTGGGTGGCGCAGTTCTTGGGAACATCTTTGGATTGGCTACAGAGGATGACCTTCAAGAAATAAACAACAAATTTAATAAAATAACTCAGATACTAACATACCAAGATAAATTAATCACAGGACAGAACTCAGCAATGAAGACAATTGTGAAAAATCTGAAAAAAGCAGAAAACATAGCTCTCGAGAGTGTAGATAAAATAAATGAAATGGAAGGAAACATTACACTTTTCCAGCACTTCTCCATCATCACAGAACATATTGACACGATTCTACTACAATTAGAGAACACTAGAGATCGTTTCAGGGCGCTTATGCAAGGAATTTCGAATGCTGGTGATGGCAAGATCACAATTGACTTACTCCCAGTTCATGAGCTACGTCAGATAGTTAGTCAAGGCATACATAACCATAAATTGAAGCCGTTGTTCCGCAGTAGGGAATTCATGCAATATTACCCATATTTAGAAGCAACACTAACACCAACATCAGTAGTAGTTCATGTACCATTCATCACTGAAGACCTGTTCACAGTATACCAAATACATCCCTTCCCCTATAAAAATAACAACACTTTGGTCATCATCAACATCAACACAGACACCGAACTCATCATGGTCTCCAAGAGACGGGACACTGTCACTTTCGCAAGTGAATCAACGATTGAACGAAAGTGCCGCACATCCTTACATGCTGTTCATCTTTGTCCTGCATACATTTTCACGTTTCAGCCTACTGATACAGTCCCTTGTGAAATGGCTATCATCAGAAATGACAATATTCATCATCATTGCAACTTCACTTTTGCTCCAGATAAACTTGTACACCATCAACGCATTGGACACTCACAGTTTTTTTATTTCCCTCATAACACATTAGTTTACATAGTCTGTCCAGATATACCACCATCTCATACATCAGCATCAGGATTATACATAGCACCAGACTACTGTGCGGTATTTACACCAGCCATGTCTACTTTATCCACCATCAATCACTACGCCATTCTCAATCATACACACAAACATTTCCACCCACTGCATGATATGGACTTAAACATGAGCACAAGTATTAAGCTGACTTCACCTAAGTTTGAAACTATGCAACTGATCAATGAAACAATGAAGCCCTGGGAAGATTTGAGTTTGAGTATGTTCAACCCATATTATGTGTATAGCCCAGCACCTACTGTCTTTATAATCGTCTGCATTGTAGTTGAAGTACTGCTGTTCGCAATGCACAGAATGCATGCAAGAATTGCTAATTTGGAGTCATTATTTAGTGGGGGGAGAGTTAACATCCAAGTTAACCCCCCTCAATGAAGTGTACATATTTTGTATATAGTATTAATTATATTTATATAAAAAGAAAAAAAAATACAAAGAAGAATGACCCATGTATGGCATACCAGTACCATTATCTTTAAATGAAATATTAATAACTCTTACCATAATCTTAATTTTAAACTATTTTTTTTTCTTCTTCTTGCATGTATGCATTTCACTACAATAACCCAAGTACATACTGTATTACAGTTAAATAATTTACTTTTAATGCATTTATTCAAATATGTATACAACTTGTTTCAAATGTAATATTACTGAATAATCACTATTTACTATAAATATTATATGTATACAATATTATAATCAATATTATGTACTAATAGATTAGCATATGTCAATGATAATTGCTGTCGGAGGACCTTCAGCTGCGTGGACCAAGCATATGTTATGAGTCCATATTATAATTACAAATCATAATAGATAGATAGATAAATAGATAGATAGACATCTCTATGCGAGCCTGGGAATGGGAAATGATGTCGCAAGTTACACTGAGGAAAAGCTGACGACAGATTATGAAGTAGCCAGTCAGTTAGTTGTCAGCAATTCACCAGAGGAACAAAGCCTTGTTGACCATACACACACATACACACATACTCACACACAGGCTTCTAGAACTTTCCAATCACAGGGAACACACGTGATACGTCTCCTGTTTCACCAGAATTTAGGAAAGAGAGCTCAGAAGGAAGCTAGCCATAGAACAGACAGGTCGCAGGGAGAAGGGCTTAGCAACTTGGGAGAGAGAGAGAGAGAGAGCGAGACAGGGAGACAGAGACTCTTCTCATACTCAATCGTGAGTGAGAGACTTGTTAATATTTCCAAGACAAATAAAAATAGTCCCATACTATTCTTTACCTCTCCTGTCATTGCACGACAAATGGGAAAGAAGATTATCTACTTACAAAGCTACTCAAGTATAACAACCGCTCGTCCACAAGTCTAATATATATAACTTCTCTACAAGTAACTACAAAGTCTTTTATGACATATAGACAGACAGATAAATATATCGACATAATTATATAAACATGTGTAAATAACACTGAATATAATTTTGTGTAATTTATTTTTGCCGAGTGTGTTTTTCTTTTCTTTTCTTTTTGTTTTTATTTTTCCGTCAAAGTTAAAAATTTTGGGAAAATTGCCGCAAGAAACATTTATTTTCATAAGTTTTCCAACGATGTAAGCAGATTCGATGTAGCTTCGATTACTTCTAAGGTAGCAAACTTTTTGTGTTCAGTTAGTAATTGGTTATGTTCAGCAAGCAGTACAGTGGCAAGTACTGAGAAAAGCTGCTTGATTAACACCTCTTGACGTTCCGTAAGTTTGCCATCAATATGTGTAGGTCCGTTGTATCTAATAAATTCTGGAAAAACTTGTGCTTTGGTACCCTTGCTGGTGTGTGTGTGTGTGTGTGTGTGTGTGTGTGTGTGTGTGTGTGTGTGTGTGTGTATGTGTGTGTGTGTTAAAGTGTGGTATTTAGTGTGGGAAAGAACAAAAACGAGCGACAGGAAGTAAGTGAGAGTGAGAGAGAGATGTTCTGAGTAAATCCGTGTGAATGTCGGAATGCTAGTAAATTAGTGAAAGAATATCAGTGTGAGTGAGCGAACGTGCACTTCAGGGAATAAGTGAGCGATTAAGTGAGGAATTCAGAAAATGTATGGGCTGAAATAAGTGTGTGTATGTGTGTGTGTGTGTGTGTGTGTGTGTGTGTGTGTGTGTGTGTGTGTGTGTGTGTGTGTGTGTAAACTGTTATGGTGTTACAGGACATTGCATGTGTAAACTCAACTCTGTAATAAAAAAGAGGCAAATAAACACAGAACTTATACACCCAAACAAATCTGTAAAATAAGTTTAAGGGGGAAGGGGAGATTGCAGTATACGTAGAAGGGGAGGTTCTGTATGGGAAAAATTCTACCATGCTATGTATTTGCTTGAACACTGCCTACAGCATAAGATACTCGTTTGTAATATACTGTACACATGGTTTACCAATTTCCTATAGTCAACAAAGAATTGATAAAGGGATTTTGTTAAGTCGTTCACACATCTACCAATCAAAACCTGGAGTTTCGACCTGACGCACTGAAAAAAACTATTATTGAAGATTACGTGGCAAAGCACAAAATTTTACACATCTCAATACTACATTTGAAACAAAAAAAATAATCACCCTATTCACCACAGTCAACACCCCACAAATAAACAGTGATTATGCATTACCATTATCAAGTTGAAAGAGTTTAAAGGAAATATCTGTTGTCAATATTTGCCTTTATCAATATATCTAAATATATTCTTATCTATCTATTAATCTCTGCCTATCTATTTATCTATCAATCTCATGTGTTACAACCTTATCAGACTAAGTGACCCTTTCCTCTTGTGGTGATAAGCTGTAACTTTGTCCTAACCAGCATCCTCTCCCTCACGCAAACCCACACCCAAACCACCATCTACATCCTAATTCACACCCATACCAGCACCACACCCTCACCCTCAACTTCACCAACACCCTCACCCATACAGACACCCACACTTACCCCCACAACCATATCACATCCAGACCCATAACCCACCCCCACACTCACACCCACACCGTCACCCACACCTACACCCACACTCACACCCACACACACCTAATCACACACACCCACACTTAGTTCCCCACCCGCACTCACCCCTGCACTCATCACTTTTCCCCAGAACCAAATGAGATAGAAGCACAGGCGAGTGTATAAAGTTTTTTTGCAATCTGCCAATTTCCTGAAACACAGGAAGCCATTTACTACGCTGAGTGGTTCAAATAACCCCGTGTTCCCTGCGGGCCTTGGCAAATAGCAAGCGTTTGGCATGGGTTTGCGTTCACACCACCCTGAATGAAATAGTCTTGTGATAATTTGGAAAAACATTACCTGGAAAAGTTTAACCCATTCATTACGATGACATTAGTTAGTACATTTTTTTTTTATGCAAGAAAGAAGGAACCAAAGGCCAGGAGCCCGTAAACCGTTCCCTCAAGAAAAAACAAAACCATTACAAAAGAGAGCCAAATTCAAGATCAGTTCATTTTATTCCAGACTATATGCCCTCCCAAAGGGCGAATTACACCATCCGCGAGCCGATACATGTCTAGCGCGGCTCGGAATATGACCTTGACCTTGACCTTCCTTCAATTTCGAACTCGTAAGAGGTTTTCATCCCTACTACACACCTGTAAAATTTTTTGATGGTATCTTGAGCGGTTGCGAAGTTATCGTGGTAACAGACACACAGACCTTGACCTACTTTCACCAATTTCAAACTCATAGAAGATTTTTATCCCTACCACAGTCTTATAAAATTTTGTGATGATATCTTGAGCGGTTGCAAAGTTATCGTGCTAACAGATACACACATACACAAACTGAAAACGTTACCAGTTTCGCTATCGCGGCTAGTAATAACACCAGATGATTTTCTTAAATTTTTAGGAATCAAACAGTGAAAAGCTTCTAAACTCTCGCTAGTAACTCCATTTTTTCCCCCTCTAAACCTTGGTAAACAAAATCATTCGTAACTACCAAACACAAAGGTTTTAAATAATAACCCCCTAGCATTTTAACACATTTAGCACAAACGATTACTCCATGTTCTTCATTTTCCTTCCTCTTTCCTTCAAACCACGTGCTCTAAAATGGCATAACCGATCACATTTGCCATTTTACACAGGCTTCATTCTCTGCTGGGCATGAAACACGATATTCTTGACAAAAAAAAAAAAAAAAAAAAAAAAGGCTCATTGGTCATGGGTCTGGAAAACGTCAACTTAAGTTTTATATCATTCTTTGACCAAACATAAAACTGTTGAGTAGGCAATGGGGGGAGGAGGGGATTGATTCAAGTTAGTGAGCAATGGATCTAATTAGATAAGGGTCACAGGACTAGGTTAAGTTTCGACTTCTTAACTCGGAATGACGATTTGACTTGGGTCAAGTTAGGTGGAAGCATTCATGGTCAGCCAAAGATGAAGTGATACTATTTTGAAAACAGTGTATCAGCGGTCAGGGTTACAGGGCCAGGTCAACATAAACACTTTCCATCCAGTTTTGACAAAACCTACTGGAATGACTGAGAATCAAACAAGAATGAAATATGCAAGTTTGAGAATTGGTCAAATATCAAGGACACATGGTAAGGCGAAAGGTTCCTTCTTAGGCCCATTGTAGGACGCACACATACTCTAGCGACTGGTTAGCAGTGTCAAAGAGTGAAACTTAGGTTGCTATAAAATTCTGTAAAGGTCTACGGGAAATGCTAGTAGGACATGTTCGTTCGCTACCGCAGAATTTATCATATCTGATTTTTATATACTGTAACGCTCAACAATGAATCAAAATATTGTAACATTTCTTCACATAACAACCCATAATTTTTTTCTCTAACTCTATAGTAAGACAATTCTGAGGTCCAGTTCTCCCCTGCAATTGTTCACATATCACTACTAGGCCACAACTTCACTTTCTGTGCTGTACAAGCCAAATCACATTCAGGACTTGGATTGCACAGAGATTTTTTTATGACATGTCTCTGGGGCCACATGGAAAGTCAGTGAGCAAATTTTACACTAATAAGCGATTTGAAAATGTCCTCAGCTATAACAGAGATTAAACTTACAGCCATTCAGCCCTGGTTCATTGGTCTTTCCACTTTATTAGCTCAGCAGACTACAACGCAACTGTGAAAGATAAGTATTGTTTCAGGGAGTCAGACGTTGAAGTCTTGTGCTGTCTCCATGATATGGTATGCTCTGACTCTCTTACCAATGTGTGCCTACCTGTCTCACTACTAATCTTTCAATGTGTTTACCTCTTCTTTCAATTTTCAACCACATCAAGTAAATAATATTTTTTAGTAATAATTCTAAACAATTTCGGTTAACTTGGGGGAAATCATTTAGGCTGAAGAGTCAAGTGGAATCTAGCTTAATATAATAATTCTATCACTCATTAATACCTACCTGTCTTTACTGCATGCCTTCTTCTTTCTCTTCCTTCATTCTTGCTTTCCTTCCTTTTTTGCCTATCATCCACTCACTTCCTTATTCTAATGGGCTCTGTACGTCTATCTATCTATCTATTGCCAGACGCCTCAATCCCGTTCGGGGTGGCCACAAACAAATCGCCTCCACGTCGCCCTGTCCCCCGCTATTTCACTGCCCCGCTCCCAACTCACACCCCCCCCTCTCATATACCTCTCCACCCCATCCCTCCATCTCATCCTCGGCCTCCCCCTCCTTCTTCCCCCCTCCACCTCACTCACATACACTCTCTTCGTCAGTCTCTCACCCTCCATCCTCTCAACATGGCCAAACCACCTCAGTGTATTCCTCCTAACGCTTCCTATCACATCCACATCCACACCTCAACGCTCCTTTATATCCTCATTTGTCAGCCTGTCTCTCCATGTGACTCCACAGGCTCCTCTTAAATAACTCATTTCCACTGCTCTTTACGTACGTAATTTTATTGCATTACTGTGTGTGTGTGTGTGTGTGTGTGTGTGTGTGTGTGTGTGTTTTAGGAGATGATGGTGTATTTTGGCCAGTGTGATGGCTGTGGTAAAATAATGGAATGCTCGTTTATGCCCAGCGTGAACATGAATCTATTCCTCAAAAATCCAGGTTTGTCCTCTTTCACGGCTTTGGCTAGCAGAGATATTACTTTTTTTTTTTTTTATCAACAGAAAAATAACAGAATTACAACGACTCCAAGTTGAAAAACACAAGTGCATGAGCTTCAGAATGATGATGTCTTGTTAATCATCTTTCTTATTTTTTGGACAGCATTAAATGACTCTTAGTTAAACCAAGCTTTACTGAACTGGTCTGTGTGTGAATGAATTAACTAAAACGTTTCAGGATGATATGAATCAGACATGATGTAAATGTTGAAATGTTTTCCAGCACAGTTAGTTTAGAGTCAAGGTAACCTGACAACATCAACTTAAACGGTTTTTATCTGATTCAGACATAACTTAGTGAAGTGGGTAACGTTAAAGCAAGGATGGAGGAATGTGATGTTGAGAAAACTATATCGAAGGTCAATAGCAAACTTTCAAACCTAATATTCAAAGTTTTAATTCGATTTAGTCCAGTCATGGTGTAGTGACTGAGGATGAGCCAAGAATGAAGAGATTTATTTTTAAGATCAATGGGACAGAAATCAGGACACAGAGGGAGGTTAGCTCAAGCAAAATTGTACCGATCAGGACCAAATTTGTTGGAAGGGGTTGGGGAACACACCAAAGATAATTTGTTTGAGAAGAATCGGACAAAAATGAAGATCAAAGGACAAAGTCAAATACTCGGCCCTTAGTAAACTGTACGGATGTTACGCTCTCTGAACACTCATGCTTGATTAACATGCAGCACTGAAGCTAACGTCTGTGGGTCTGAAGATGCACCTTGCGCATATATGTGTTGAGGATTCCTTTGCATAAAACGTGGACGTAAAGGTTATCATAATTACTTTCGCACAATCAGGGGGAAGCCGAGAGACAAGCGAGACTGCGGAGGAAATTGTGTAGGTAAGTAAGAGAGGAGGTGGATCAGATACCCGAGGGTCGGAAATGGGAGAGCGGCGAGAAAGGAAATGACACCATGACCCCAGGGTGAGAAGAACGGGACGTGTGCCAAGATTACCACTGATTAGATCCAAACACACACACACACACACACACACACACACACCATTATCCCAGGGTGAGGAGGATGAGACATGCACCACTGCACCACGATTACCACTGATTTGATCCAAACCAAGCGCGCGCGCAAACACACACACACACACACACACACACACACACACACACACACACACACACACACACACACACACACACACACACACACACACACACACACACACACACAAATAGTGCAGTAAGCATTCTATACTGGTGTACGCACAACAACCACTCTGACGCCCAGTATCGTGGATGGAATCGGAGTGTTACTATCATGCTAACTATTCCTGAAAAGGTTATTTTTCGTGCCTTGATGTCCTTGGTATCCTGTAAAAGAGAGTGGTAACTGGGGAAGGGGAAAGAAGATTGTGGTCATTACAATAACATGCATAAAATTACTCTCATAACGCCCAGCTTACTGTCATTCTCTTACCGCCATTTCACACTTACACTTCTCTATTGACGCAAGAGGAAATTCTTAAAAAAATACATAATACAGCTCCTTTTATCGCTATTGGGATATATGGTAGATTACTTCCTGCTAACTCTATTCCTGCGGTTATGCACTTTTTTATATTATTCAGTCCAGCAACAGACGACATGAAAGATAAATCCTATCGTTCAGTGGCTTCAAACATTATCTTGAGTAATCTTTTCTCTCCTGTAAGTACATATGAATGGAGCCTACGTTAACACCAAATGGTTTATTTGAGAGCTCCCTGCAGACAATGTGTGTGTGTGTGTGTGTGTGTGTGTGTGTGTGTGTGTGTAGATGAGCCAGGGTTTAACGTCATTAATTTTGCTGTATCTCTCAAATAAGGAAAATTAGCCAGTGGAACTATGTCTTTGTAAACTGTACAGTGTAACTCCAGGATCAATAGTGGTGCAACACAGGGACTGGACAGATGAACAGAATACATTCCTAATACAGTAACAGAGGAATATATTGCAACACTAAAGTAATTCGTGTCAAAATATATTAAAATCAGTATAAACGTTGATTAACTAATGAATGTCGTCGTTGATTTCCTGCTGTTACAACCCCAGCCTCATCTGGACAGGGAACCCATCTGACCAAAGGAAATCTGCCACTTTTACCGAGCACTCCCAGAGATCATGATTTTGTTCAGGTTATGCTAAAAAAAGAAAAATAAGACTGTCAGCTTTGTGATATTAAGGTGTGTGTGTGTGTGTGTGTGTGTGTGTGTGTGTGTGTGTGTGTGTGTGTGTGTGTGAGTGCAATAGTTCAAACAAGTACCTGAGCAGGAGGCTGTGATGCTCTCCAGAATGTTACATGTGACTAGTGATAATCTCGGGACGGTTACTATATACTTGGTGCCACCCGCCTCCATTCACTCCCCATCACAGCTGATGAGTTGTCATATAAGGATTAGTTGATAGTTATATATCTTATTACCGACTGACGACAGAGGGGGACAATTGGTACCATTTCTGTTATTTGGGTTAATTAGAAATGTAGGACACATCAATTCTGGATGCAGTGCATAGCCTGAGAGTCCCTTTGGCACTACATGCATATAATAATCGAATATTGAGACCCTGCTCCTTGATTATGAACCTGGCTCACGAACCCACACTGCCGTTTATGAAATATAGTAGAACCTACATGTGGCAGTGACATAATTCTCATGCCATTCCCATGGGACACCACACAGAAAAATGGGAATGGCCATTGTCACTGTCACATTTGTTAAATTCCTTGGTGGGTTGGTGTCCACTGAAATAACGCTTCAGAGTGCAGTATGCGAAACAGCGCGACTGGCTCTACAAGACGAAGAAGTAACTAAGTATTGGACAGTATAGGCCACCACAAAAACGGAAGGCCAAGATTTCATAGGTCCTGTAAAACAATACATTTTCTATACACATTTTTTTTTTTTTGTTTAGTTGCGGTCATGACATATATCCATGTCAGTGATTTCAGAGTTGTTCACAGTATCGTCCACATGATTAACGAATGCAGCGGAGAATATTATTAAAACTTGCCCTCATCAACACAGCCACTGAGACCAGCCCTTGCCATCACCATCACTGTGATGTGCCTTCATCATCTCCACCACAGCGACATACTTTTACTGACATCACTGTGACCTGCCCTCACCACCACCACCACTGTGACCTTCCCTCTCCATCACCACCACTGTGACCTGCCCTTACCACTACCACCACTGTGACCTGCCCTCACTATCACCACTGTAATGACGAGCGCTCATCATCACATCCTTCATCCATCTTCATCGCAGTGTCGCCTCTCTCATTCGATTATAAAGGGTGTTATGCTCGACGTGTGTGTGTGTGTGTGTGTGTTAACAGACTAAATCAATTTTACATCGATGTCAATCAAGTTTGGTGGTTGGGCAGGGGGACAAACATGGGACTGACCATTTTTTTTTTTTTTTTAACTCAACGTAGTGCTCCTCTCGGGTGTCTGCCTTTTCCTCACCTCCATCTTTCTTTCCTTCCATCCTCTTCTGTCTTTCCTTCATTCTTTCCTCGTCCTTCTGCCTACGGGTGACTTTAGACTGCCTCTTCTTTCTTTCCTTCATTCTTTCCTCTTCTTTATGTCTGTGGGTGACTCTACACTGAGTTACGAGCCAAATGGTTTCCTGTACACAAGGAAACCATTTACTACGCTGGGCGGTAACCATATAACCAAATTTTGGCGCCTGGTGGTGAAGTGGGTAATTACGGTGGTCCAATCGGATTGAGCCTGTGAAGGTTTATACCCAAGGGGTGGTTGGAGTTTATTGCTCACGTAATGCCACTCAGTGATGAGTGAGGCCAGTCACTAATCTTAAATGTCAGGACCAACTTGCCTAGCCCCGGGCTCCTACGCTCCTCATGGGGCAATGTAGGATTGGCTGATGAATGAATGAATGAAACAAAAGATCAAAAGTTATGTTCTCAGGGCCAGATCAAATTCTGTGCTGGTAAATTCATCTTAAACGGTTGTCATATGATTTAGATCTGACTTGGTGGATGGGTTTAAAGTAATGCACTAATGGTGGGCTTTGGTTTTGAGAACAAAGGTCAAAGACATAAGGCTGGGTCAAAATTTGACCGTGTGTGTGTGTGTAATTCACCGGGTCGGTCAGGATCACCTGATGGTCGTGATCGTCAGCTTTTACCCTCCCGGAAGGGAGCTGAGAGCTCATATAGTCCGATCTAAGGGCAAGGCTGTGACCTTCACACACGCACACACCCGTCCCCTTGCTCAAGGGGGACAGTAACCACCCACTTCGTCAGTGAAACTTTTCGCAACCTGAGCGAGGCGTGAACTCCCGTCCACCAGTTGGCAAGCGGGAACGTTACCACTGCACCAGCGAGCGGTGTGTGTGTGTGTGTGTGTGTGTGTGTGTGTGTGTGTGAAGAAAATAACTAAAGGTTTTATTTCATTTGGGTGTAACTTGGCAGAAGTGTTGAGGCTCAGCCAAGGGGTAGTACAACTTTATTTTATTTTTTTTAATAATAATAGAACTATAGACCTAGATCAAGGCCCCATACCAAGGTTAACGTATACAGTTCTCTCCGATATGTACCAAACTTTGAGGAAGGGTGCAGGGTAAGGCATTGATAAAGATCTTTCTATTTTGCAAATTATCGTAGAGAAAGGTAAAATGTCAAGGTCACAGGATAAGATAAACTCGAACATTTAGATCATATTTGGTGGATGGTTTAAGAGTCAGGCGAGAATGAAGCGTTGCAATTTTGAGAACAGGAATTTAGTTCTGAAGGTCGCAGGGGAAAGTAAAATATTCGGCTGTTTGATCAACAGTTGGACCCTTGTGTTCCACTAGCAGTGTTCCTTCTTGTTATTCATTCCCTTTTTTGACGATGTTGAAATAATATGGATTCTGTATTACAGCTGCTCTAGTATTCGTATTCCATTGATTCCTTCTAATTACCTTGACACAAATAATGACAAGATGAGAAATGGTAAACAATTCCTCTAACACAGCAGAAAAATACAGTAAATACCGGAAAAACAGAAACTCATTTTGCTGAATAACAATATGTGCATTCTATACATTAATAATCGTTTTCTCTCTATATTTTGAAATACTCTCACTAGTTCTGAGCTCAAATTTTTTGAGAGAGATTAGACACACACGAAACGAAATGTATATGCCTGTAAAATAATTTTTGCTCAGAAGGGTACTTACAATTTAAAGTGTTGATAAACAGAAACAATCAGACAGAATTAGTAGAGTTTTACCACGTAGACGTAGTAATAGATAGGGGAAGTAATTACGGGAGTGCGGAGAAGTGAAAAATAATTCTATTTTAGTACAGAGCTTGGGACATAGCAGAAGTCTGCAAGCGGCCACTCCTTGGTGAGTTAGTGGCCTTTCATCCAACTTCCTGCAGTTGTGTCCAGTGGCAGTAAAGGTCTGACGAGGTGAGGTGCGGTGATGGGCTCATGAGGAACTAAACGGCCATATTTTTTTTTATTACAAAGCCGAATGTCATTCCTGTCTAACCTTTTTTTTTTTTTTTTTACGTATCATGTTCATTGGCCAGAGCTTGTCTTAGGTATTGTCCATGATACTATTTGTTTCAGGGACAATATGTAAAAGCATCACCATACTCATCACCATCATCATTATATCCCTCTTTCCCATATACATGATGGATATATACAAGAAAATGAAACTGTCAACAGAATGCTCAGTAAAATCGGGCTCCGTCTTTTCATCGTTCATGCCTTCGCTGTGTATGTTCTCACCAAGCAGGCCAAACTATCCGCTAAAGACTGTACTTCCTCATACTTGTGGAAGAGAGCCATTATGTCGCCTTCCTTGTTAACAGAAGGGGATAAAACTTTATATCTTAATACACTCTTCATCCATCTGTTAAAGCCTTTTGTTATTTCATTTGCATAAACCTCCACAGGTCACTTATTCACACATTCCCCTACATTAACCATCGTCCTTCCTCTTGGCCTTTCATATCTCTTACCTTCCAGCTCATTCATATACATTTTACTCTATTTAACACCCTATTTACCTGCATTCTGTGTGATATAGTCTCGTCTACCTTTTTATTGCCAGACTTCCTTTTTCCACATATTTTACAAATCTTAACATTTCGTATCTCATCCAGCTTACCTCACACGTGTTCTCTGATAGCCACATTTCTACATTCATGTGTGTGTGTGTGTGTGTGTGTGTGTGTGTGTGTGTGTGTGTGTGTGTGTGGTTTACTGGCGCTCGTTCCTCAGCAATGCCGCCAACACTTTTGATTGGGTTAGTTTCGCCACAGCACATCACCACATTAATTAAACTTCCTTCTGCCATCAACAGTTTTAATCACCCCCATCACCGCTCACCGATCCAACATCTCTCCCTCACCACGGCATTAGTGCGTTCTGGAGCTGACGTGCTGATTTCTGGGGGTGATGCCTGTAGCCAGTTTAAGACTTAAGTGTTACGTGAATGTATATTGGATATGACGGATTCACAATGGTGATAAAGAAGAGGACAATTTAAATGGAATGGGGGCAAAGAGAGTAATTATCCACTTCTGCCTGATATACCAAACTCATTTTTCTCGATCACTAAAATTTTTGGAAGGACAAATTTACAAAGCTGAAACCATACGATTTTGAAAACAATCAGTCAAAGGTCAACGTCACAGAGAAAGGTCAAATGTCAAGGTCAGTGGACAAATTCAGCTCAAACGGATTTTACCTCATCTATAATAAAGGTGATGGAAATGTGCAGGATTAGGCAAGAACGAATAATTCATTTTTGTGAATAAGTCGTCAATGGATAATGTCACAAGCCAGTCAAATATTCAGACTTTAAACTAGTTGTTGGTTGCGGGTGTTAAATTCTTTGGCTGCTCTTTTGTGGTGCACTTGAGTCCTCCGACTCATTCTCATGTGGATCCAATGGAGTGAAGAATGAATATTGCCGTCTTCCTATTTCCGAGCATAGGAAGGGGACAGGGAGATGGTATCACCAGGCAGCTGAGCCGCCCCGCTGGTAAACCCGAAATGGAGGACTTACTTATTATTTAACGTAGTTCCGACAAAGCGTTTCAGTCAAAATTCTTTTTAACGCCAGCTTTCTCGTTTGATTAAATCTACCTGAAGTGAACATAATCTCCTCAGTCAGAACGAGGTACCATACAAGTTATGCTTTATTCTCTAATGAAATATAAGGTGATGTGTGGCCAGTGCATGTTTTCTCCTTGTCCCTCTTCTGGCCGATGAGTGGGACGTAGCCTTAGCCATGCTTTTGTGTCGCCATGCACGAAGGCAAGGCGCCATCCTCGGTATGACATGAAATACCAAAATTAATAGTGAAATTATTCGAAAAGGGTTTTGTTTAGGATTGTAGTTAATGTGGCCTAGGTAGGTTTAATAAAAGTTCTTCGTAAATGCTACATAATGAAGAAACGGTACAAGAGAGAGCGATTAGACTAGTGTGGTTACACAATGAGAATTAATATAAACAGTGATGAAAGCAGGATTAAATGATTGATTATGATAATAGCAGAAAATACCACGATGGAGGTAGATGAACATCATAAAATGAGAGTGTAAAAATATAAGGCATGAAAGTTGAGAGAAATAAAAAAAGAAGAAGAAAGGGGAAATTATTAGCCGAAAAATTTGTTGAGATATACATGACAAGGCCCGTCCCTCTGATGACCGATTAGGCTTTACTCCACAAAAATTATGAAAGATATTATTTTGCGTGACTTGTTTGGTCTCTGATTTTTTTTTCTTTTCTTTTTTTTTTCAGAACCCAACCCGCCATGTATTTTGGTGCCCTGGAATTCTGATGCTTATAATACATGCGTTGGCGTGTGTGAAAATAACTCAATTTTGATCATATTTAAGCCTCACTTTGTGGAGGGACAGGGTGTCCCCCCAGGAGTGTATTGTGCATTTTTATTTTATTTTGTGGGTAGAAAAGGTCTAGTATCATGGAATGCTCATCTAATACAGTTATGAATCTATTTAAACCAGATTTGGTGGAAGGACTGCAAATAAGACCAAGGTACAATATTCTACTTTGAAGGGGCTGTGTCCCCCCAGGAGTGTATTGTGCATTATTATTTTATTTTGGGGGAAGAAAAGGTCAAGTATCATGGAATGCTCATCTAATACAGTTATGAATCTATTTAAACCAGATTTGGTGGAAGGATTGAGAATAACGCCAAGCATACAATATTCCACTTTGATAATGATGCCAAAGAGCCAGGTCACAGTACACGATCAAATGTTCTTCCTTATATACCAAAAACGTTATATTCGACGGGGACCAAACTGAAATATTGAGGTCACAGGGCAAAGTAAAATGTTTTATCTAGGGGCCATTTGTGAGACGTGAATTTTAAACTTGTTCGTATTTTTAGTTATTTGTTTTCCGGGGAGGGACACTAACCCTCCGCCAACCCACTTGTTGTCACGTAGGGAACACTGACGAGGAGAGTATGTGAGTGAGGTGGTGGAGGGGAGAGGGAGGGGGAGGCCAAGGATGAGATGGAGGGATGGAGTGGAAAGGTATATGAGAGAGGGGGGTGTGAGCTGGAAACAGGCCAATGAAATGGCGGGGGACAGGTTGAACATGGAGGCAATTTGTTTGTGGCCACCCCTTACGGGATTACGGCGTCTGGTAATTGATATATAGCTTTTCAAACTCTGTAATTGGTCTTTTTTTCCCTTATTGCTCCTCCATTTTCTATAAAGCATGGAAATGTTTCTGTTTCATACTAGGTTCTGTTGGAGGGTTTGGTGAGAGCCAAGGAGCTTTGTTGGTTATCTCTGTCTTAAATGAAACGTATACGCTGCCTAGTGAGGATCAGACAAAAACAGAAGACTTTTGCCATCTTATACTACCACAGTTACTACTTCTGCTGCTGCTGCTGCTACTACTACTACTACTACTACTACTCCTCTCTCTCTCCCTCTCTCTCCCTCTCTCTCTCTCTCTCTCTCTCTCTCTCTCTCTCAGTGTTCCTTCTTGTTTCTAAATTTCTTCCTTCCCTTCAGTCGTATCCTTTTTTCCTCCCAAGGCCATTCTTTTTCTTCCTAGTCTCGTCTAGACCCTTTTCCCCTTTTTTGCGTTTTTATTCTATCCGTTCTTTTCTACTGCTGTCCAGCTTCATTATTGTTTTTACCCATTTTCCCTGTTCTCCCACACGCCTTTAAAATTTCTGCCTCTCATACCCTCTTCTCATCACTCCTTATCTCCCATTTTTCTTTTCCATTCTTTGCCCATTACGCTATCTTAATGCATTCGCCTCTCCCTTTCACACCATCCCTTCTGGTCTAGTTATCTCCCACTTCTTTCATTCTCTTCTTTATTCCTTCGATTCTTCCACGTCCTTATCACAGCATAAACGTCATTCACACATCTCCTCGGTGTCTTTCATGTCGATCCATTTTTCCTTCCCTCGTTTATTTGCTGTTCGTTTTCGTTCCTATTCAACTTATAATGATTTCTCCCCGCTTGATTCAGACGCCCTCCCCTCTTTCTATATCTAACCTCATTTTACCTCCGCCAATAAAGAGTGGAGGAGGTTATGTATTCACCCCCGTTTGTTTGTTTCTTTGCCTCCATATATCAAAAGCTACATATGGGTTTCACTAATATTTTGTGAATACGTGGGTGATGGGCCATGGGAGAATTTACTAAATTTTGGAGGTGATCCGATTCCAGTCTCTGTTCTAATATCTTCGTTGTCCCCAAAGCAATGAACAAACAATAAATTTGCATTCTAAACGAGTTAAAGGGAGATATCAAGCAAGATCAGTGAATTATTACACAACAAAAATCATTATACGTTTTCCCGGGCTATCACAATGGTTTGGTGTGCTTAACACATTCTGGGAACTGCTTAACCATTCCCAATACCCGTTTACCGCACAAGCACTCAGAGACTCTGCCCATCCCAATTCATTGCAACTGAAGTTTTATCAGTACCACTTTAAAAACAAAATGTATGAGACAGGTGTGTTTCTGCATATGTACAAATCAATTACACCCAGAATATTTAGCCAACTTTGAGCCAGGTTGAAACATTGGAGGAAACAGAAACAAAAGCACACACACACACACACACACACACACACACACACACACACACACACACACACACACACACACACACAAAACAGCAGAAGACATGGCTTGTGTGCTGGACGGCCCCTCAGGCCCACCCAGGTCCTGTCTTCCCCCTGACTATGAAAAAGATCACCCTCTTTTTTTTTTTTTTTTTTTTTTTTTTTGCCTATCGACCATTGAGGCTGGAGCCTCTGGTCATTAAGGCAGATATATATATGTATATATATTGACACATATATACATATATATACAAACATATATATATACATACATACATACATACACACATCCATGCATATGAACATACACACTTTCATGCACACGTACATATATATATAATAATTTTTATTTTATTATTTTTTTGTAGTTTTATTTTTATTATTTTTATTTATTTTTTATATTTTTAACCTTATATTACTTATAAACAAAATACCTAATTTAAAGACCATAAAACTAACCACCTAACAGACAAATCGCTAACCTATACTAAATCCTAAGAGACAAATAACTAGGCCTACACTAATATTCAAAAAGCCTCGACCAAGAGAACACCATCGACTGCAGATATGTAATGCCTTTCTACATTACATACCTGCACTCATCACCTGGTGACTGTCAGTCGAGGCACAGCCTAATATAGGGGACATCAATATATGAAAGGGAACCAGACGAGTCAGGAACATTTCCATATACGTCAGCTGTCGTCCCTAATTAGAATAACTTAAGCAAGATAGAATAATGTATTTACATAATTTGTACAAAAAGTGAAGAACCTCGCCCAGCAGACCACCATCGACTGCAAGTGCCCAATACCTTCCTATATTGCACACTTGCACTCATCAGCTGGTGACTGTCAGGCGAGGAACTTGGCTTAATGTAGGGGACATCTATATTAGAAATAGATCGGTGGGAGGAGGAACTATTTAAAATATGTCAACTGTCAACCCTAATTAATATTACAATATATACATATTTACTGTTCATAAAAACCATAACCACACAGTAAAAAAGTCACATCACTCTGATCAGTCCGGTCTCTCTCAAGAAAGCCATCAATTTATCAGTCATAACAATGTCCCCATCACCCAGGATAGTGGAAAGGGTGAAGGGGACGTCTACTGCATCGCAGTAATTTATAAGTGAAGCGCGTTCACGAATAAATCGCCGACAGCGCAGGATGATATGACTGATAGATAACACCGCATTACAGATGTCACAGTGTGGTGGGAAGCGTCTTTCCATATATGGTTTTATGTGGGTTAAAATGGTGAGAGAGGATAGTGTTTGGAAACTCCCTGTACTGTTGTTTGCAGATGATACTGTGTTGTTGAGTGAAGATGAAGGGGAGCTGCAAGGCTTGGTGGATGAGTTTGAGAGAGTGTGTAAGAAACGGAACCTAAAGGTGAATGTAGGGAAGAGTAAAGTGATGGTCTTTGAGAGAGGTGAAGTCAGTGAATGTATAGCGAGGTTGGATGGTGAGGAATTGGAAAATGTGAGTACGTTTAAGTATTTGGGTAGTGTGATGAGTAAGGATGGAGGTTTGGAGGGTGAAGTGCTTGAAAGGGTACAGCAGGGAAGAAAGGTTGCTGGTTCCTTGAAAGCAGTGATAAGAAACAGGGAAGTGAGCATGGAAGTAAAAAAGTTACTACATGACAGTATTGTGATACCAACTCTAACGTACGGAAGTGAAGCTTGGACGTTGTTGGAAGGACACAAGTCAAGAGTGAGAGCAGTGGAAATGAGTTATTTAAGAGGAGCTTGTGGAGTCACGTGGAGAGACAGGCTGACGAATGAGGATATAAAGGAGCGTTGTGGTGTTGATGTGGATGTGATAGGAAGCGTTGTGAGGAACACACTGAGGTGGTTTGGCCATGTGGAGAGGATGGAGGGTGAAAGACTGACGAAGAGAGTGTATGTGAGCGAGGTGGAGGGTGGAAGAGGGAGGGGGAGACCGAGGATGAGATGGAGGGATGGGGTGGAGAGGTATATGAGAGAGGGGGGTGTGAGTTGGGAGCAGGGTAGTGAAATGGCGGGGGACAGGGCGACTTGGAGGCGATTTGTTTGTGGCCACCCCAAACGGGATTGAGGCGTCTGGCAATAGATAGATAGAAAATGGTGGCATTAAGCCGTAGCCGTGCCAACACTTTTTCTTCTAGGCGACTGGGACGGTTGGCAGTGTCCCAGTCGCCCAGGTACGGCTTACAAGTTGGAATATTTAGTCTGGTCCACTGACCTTGCCACAGAAGATTTATTGATTTCTTTCCGAGAGATAGACTCGACCGTAGATCACGAGGAACGTCCCAAGTCTCCTCGAGCTCCACAGCCGACTTTGCAAGTAAGTCAGCCTGCTCATTGCCGTAGATACGACAATGACCAGGCACCCAGATCAGCGTGAATGACTTGTTGCATGAATGCAACTTATTAACGATGCGGCCCTGGATCTCATGAGAGTCCGTAGTGCAAGATGCAATTGCCTGAAGGGCTGATTTTGAATCTGAAAATATGACAAATGAGTCATGCCTAGAATTGAGAGCATAGTCTATGGCTTTGTCAATAGCAAAAAGTTCTGAAGTAAACACAGATGTATGAGTCGGCAACCGATACCTGAGGGCACATTCAGTCGACCACACACTTGCACCCACACATTCACTCGACTTGGAGCCGTCGGTGTACAATTGATGGGACCCCAAGTGACGAACAATGATGTTACGAAACAAGTGGTGGACCTCCGCCTCCGGCGCCTTGGCCTTTGATGCTGGGAGCCATGTGACATCGACTGTAAAGCCGGGTGGCTCCCAAGGCGCTATATTCTTAAGCACCAACTTGTCACAGTCACTGGGGTCCACATCAAGCTCCTGAGTCAGTAAGTGGAGGCGAGCGGCAAGTGGCCGACGCACCCCCCACAGAAGGTGGTGGTATTGATGCAGGGGGGTACAGGCCACATTGCCGATATTACTTTTCCTTAACGTCCTTATGCCATAGGACAAGGCCAGGTGGTCACGGCGAATACGGAGGGGAGGCACATTCGCCTCCACTTCCATACGAGTCACACGGGTACACCGGATGGCTCCAAGACACATTCGCAAACATTTATTCTGTAACACATCCAATCCTTTCAAAGTGGCATCGGATGCCGAGCCATACACCTGTGCGCCATAGTCTAGCTTCGATCGAATAAGGGACTTATACACCATTAATAAAGATTTTCTGTCGGCACCCCAGGTAGTACCCGCTAGGTACTTGAGGACATTTAACGGTTTATCACAACGAGCAAGCAAAGTATTATCGTGAAGTTTAAAATTCATTCTACGATCAAAATGTATTCCTAAAAATTTTACAGAATTTTGAAAAGGTACCGCCTGATTATCCAAAGTTAAGCACAAATTAGGTACGTTACGATTAGTGAAGACTATAGCGGCACACTTACGTACGGAAAACTTAAATCCCCACTGCAAGGCCCATTGGTGGACGGAGTCAAGGGCTGCTTGAATCCGCCCAGCCGAAAATTGTGCATTACGGGAAGAGTGCCATATTGCACAATCGTCAGCGCAGAGCGAGTATTTAAGATTCCTCGGGATGGGAGCTGATGACAGAATATCATTGATCATAATACTAAATAAAGTAGGACTAAGCACACTTCCCTGTGGCACCCCGTTTTCCTGGATAAATATATCCGATGTTACGTTACGGGGCAATTTGACAGAGAAAGTTCTGTCCCTTAAGAAATTTGAAATAAAAACAGGTAAATTTCCTCTTAAACCATAAGCATAGAGCTTCATTAGTATACCGTGTCGCCAGGTCATGTCATAGGCTTTATGGATGTCCAAGAACACCCCTATCATGAATTCTTTATTGGCAAATGCCTCTGCAATACAATGCTCCAAATTCATTAAATGATCTAGTGAACTTCTGTATTTACGGAAGCCACATTGTTGATCATTTAACAAATTCTTCGACTCTAAAACAAAAAGAAGCCTATTGTTAACCATACGTTCCATGACCTTACATAGATAAGAAGTCAACACGATAGGACGAAATGAAGTGGGATTCATAAGACGACCAGCCTCTTTGGGTATCGGTATGACGTGCGCAAAGTGCCATGAGTTTGGGAACGTTCGAGACGCCCAAATCTCATTGTACAATGCTAACATCTTAATCAGGTTGTCCTGATTAAGATGCTGGATCATACCGTACGTAATGGTGTCTGGTCCAGGGCTGGTGTCTTTACAGGATTTAAGGGCAAGGAGCAGTTCATCTAGCATAAACTCTTGGTTGTACGGGGAGTCTACGTCTTCTGTGGCAAAGTCTAATATCTGTAGCTCAGCCGTGCGTTTATGATGTTGGAAACGCGGGTCATAATTGGCTGAGCTACTTACATGAGAAAAACTCCTGGCGAGGATGTTAGCAACGTCCACGGGCTCGTCATAGGTGGTGTTATTCACCTGCAAGGTGGTGACAAGGAAGTATGGGCGTTTATTAATTAATAATCTTATAGTGGACCAGACTTTATGTAATGGTGTTGTTCGAGTCACCGTGGACACAAAGGACCGCCAGGAGTCACGTTTAGCCCTTCTTATTATTCTCCTTGCCTCAGCCCGTGCCTGTTTGTATGCAATAAAATTTTCCTCAGTGGGCTGGCTATCAAAAATCCTGTATCTCCTATTGCGTTTTCTTAAAACTTGTCGGCAATCCGGCGTCCACCAATGTGCTCTATGCTTCGCATGAACTGTAAAAGTCTTAGGAATAGCAGCCTCAGCTGCGTGTAATATGGATCGGGTTATATTTTCGAATTTAACATCCATGGTCTCCCCAGATATATCTAATTTGGCGATCCTTGAGAAGGATCCCCAATCTGCTTTCTTATAGTTAAATTTTGGAGGTGGAGGGTCCGAAATGATGTCGCGTGTATAAGAAAGACAGATGGGTAAATGATCACTTCCCAAGGAGTCGTCGTAGGGGTTCCATGAGAGATCTTGATGTATACCAGGGGAGGCCAAAGATAAGTCAATGGCCGAAAAGTTACCAGTACGATCATCTACACGAGTCGCTCTACCATCGTTCAGAAGACAGAGGTTGGACTGTAGTATTAGGTCGGCTAGTAGCTCCCCACGACCATCAATCCTCAAGCTACCCCACTGATAGTGATGGGCGTTAAAATCGCCCAACACTAACTTATTTCCAGGCAGATGTTCCACTAGTGAATTTAAAGCATCACTATCAATGGGGCCATGTGGAGGAGAGTACAGAGAGCAAATAGACAGATACGTGTTATTAAATTTTACTCTGCACGCGACAGCTTCCAGAGTAGAATTTAGAATCACTTCCGTTTGTGGGTGTGATTTGTGTGTGTAAATGGCAACTCCGTGACCTTCATATCTTCTATACGAGTGGTAGTGTTTGAACTGTGGAGGATCAGGGTGATCCTCTAGGCGTGTCTCCTGTAAACAAACAACGTCTGGCCTGTGTATAGAAAGCAAGATTGCTATATTTTGTAACTTATTCCCAATACCTCTACAATTCCACTGTAGTATAGTGAATGCGGCGGTTTAAGATTTACGAGGGGGGCCAGTGTGTTTAGTTTTTTTATGCCCCCCGCGACCAGGTGAGTGGCTACCGGGGGACCTTTCCCGGTGCTTGCTTGTGGAGATCTCCATATTCTCGTCAATAACAAGGCTCCCAGAATCCACCGAGGAAGAGCTATTCTTTCTCTCCCTCGCTGGAGTAGGAGCAGGAAGGACATGAGGACGTGACTGTTTGGTGAGGGTGGTCAAGTGAATTTTATCTGACTTGTCAGGCTTCTGTTTTGACCGCACTGACTGCGAAGGAGCAGCGGCAGCCTGAGAGTATGAAGTGGCAACAGGGATGTCTGTCAGAGAGTTGGAACGTACAGGAGGCTTAGACTGAGAGGTAGGGCGTGGGGCATGAGGAGCGAATGTAAGGTCAGTCTGTGTCTCCACCGTGCACATCACAGGACGGGACACAACCGCCGATGCATAGGAGATATTTGGTTTGGGAGTTGCATGCAACTCCTTCACCTTCTTCCTAGCATCGTAAAAGGATATGCCCTCGGTTGCCTTCACTGTGCAGACCTCTTTCTCCTCCCTCCACTTGGGACAAACCCGAGAGGAAGTGGGGTGAGCGCCCTGGCAGTGAAAGCAACGCTCATTCTCTGATGTACAGTGGTCACCAGAATGGCCTACAGCCGCGCACTTGCCACATACTAGGTTTGAAGACCGACAAGCCTTTTCGTGGTGTCCATATATCTGACATTTTGCACAACGAAGGGGGTTCGGGATGTATGGTCTGACATTGAAAATTTCGTATCCAACTTTCACATTGGATGGAAGAGATACTTTTCCAAAAGTCAAAACAACTGTTGCGGTCTTTGTCCTTTTGCCTTCCGAAAATCTTGTAATAAATCTGGCCTCTATTACATCTTGCTGAGCAAGTTCCTGTACGATTTCTTCCTCTTCCATAAGCACCAGATCCCTGCAGGTGATAACACCCTTGCAGGAATTCATGGCGTGGGGGATCGTCGTCTGGACATCGTAACTATGGAACTTCCTCAGTTTAAGCAAATCCTTGACCTGAGCTGAATTATGGTTTTTACGAGGAGGTCTCCACTCGCAAGTTTTTTCACTTGTTCCACCTCTCCTGCACACCCATCAATCACCTTCTTGATGATGAAGGGATTGAGGCTGGACAGGGGAGTGGAACCAACCGCATGAATCAAAACAAACTCGGCATTATTTACATGAATGTCAAGGCGGGTACGTGTCTGGGGCCGTTCAGTCTGGGGGCAGTCCGTCCGTGCAGCAGTCGGGAGTCGGTCAGGACTACCTCCCCCCCTGAAGGAGGGGGAGGCAGCAGTGGCGTCCGCCATAGTGACCACTTCCCCCGTTAGGGGGAAGTGGGAAGGAGGAGGAAAAACGAACAAGGGACAAACAACCGGGGACCACACACCTATGGCTAAGATTGCCCTCTCAAACCACTCCAGGGAGGCCCGACCGTGTTAATTCACACCCCAGAGCGATCAGTGGGGGGGACCCTCCGTGGGCGAGTAAGCAAAGGTAATCTTAGTAAAAAGATATAGACACTTACTATATCTCTAGCAAGGGTAGGGAGGAAAATTAGTACTAGCTATCCTAAGTGTCACCAGAAGGGTGAAAAAAAAAGCTAATGCCGGTGAGGCAGCCCTGAAAACTAGAGGAGAGCCAGAAAAACACGTCTAAACTCTCCGCGACCATGCATAAAAGTCGATCACCCTCCTTTTTTTTTTGTTTTCCCCCGGCCTATCAACCATTGGGGCCAAAGCCCCTGGTTATTAAGGCCATATATATATATATATATATATATATATATATATATATATATATATATATATATATACAATTAAACATATATATATATATCTATATATATATATATATATATATATATATATATATATATATATACACAAACATATATATATACATACATACACACACATACACACATACACACTTCCATGCATACATACAGACACACTTTCATGCAAAGGTACATAAATATATAATAATTTTAATCTTTATTTTTTTTTGTATTTTTATTTTTTATTTTTTCTTGGTTTTATATTTTTTATACCTTATATTATAAAGAAAAACTGACCTAAAGACCCTAAAACTAATCACCTAACAGACAAATCGCTAACCTATACTAAATCCTACAGAGACAAATAGCTAGACCTACACTAATGGTAAAAATACCTCGACTAACAGAACACCATCGACTGCAGATATGTAATGCCTTTCTACATTACATACCTGCACTCATCACCTGGTGACTGTCAGTCGAGGCACAGCCTAATATAGGGGACATCAATATATGAAAGGGAACCAGACGAGTCAGGAACATTTCATATACGTCAGCTGTCGTCCCTAATTAGAATAACTTAAGCAAGATAATATAATGTATTTACATAATTTGTACAAAAAGTGAAGAACCTCGCCCAGCAGACCACCATCGACTGCAAGTGCCCAATACCTTCCTATATTGCACACTTGCACTCATCAGCTGGTGACTGTCAGGCGAGGAACTTGGCTTAATGTAGGGGACATCTATATTAGAAATAGATCGGTGGGAGGAGGAACTATTTAAAATATGTCAACTGTCAACCCTAATTAATATTACAATATATACATATTTACTGTTCATAAAAACCATAACCACGCAGTTAAAAAGTCACATCACTCTGATCAGTCCGGTCTCTCTCAAGAAAGCCATCAATTTATCAGTCATAACAATGTCCCCATCACCCAGGATAGTGGAAAGGGTGAAGGGGACGTCTACTGCATCGCAGTAATTTATAAGTGAAGCACGTTCACGAATAAATCGCCGACAGCGCAGGATGATATGACTGATAGATAACACCGCATTACAGATGTCACAGTGCGGTGGGAAGCGTCTTTCCATATATGGTTTTATGTGGGTTAAAATGGTGGCATTAAGCCGTAATCGTGCTAACACTTTTTCGTCTAGGCGACTGGGACGGTTGGCAGTGTCCCAGTCGCCCAGGTACGGCTTACAAGTTGGAATATTTAGTCTGGTCCACTGACCTTGCCACAGAAGATTTATTGATTTCTTTCCGAGAGATAGACTCGACCGTAGATCACGAGGAACGTCTCAAGTCTCCTCGAGCTCTACAGCCGACTTTGCAAGTAAGTCAGCCTGCTCATTGCCGTAGATACGACAATGACCAGGCACCCAGATCAGTGTGAATGACTTGTTGCATGAATGCAACTTATTAACGATGCGGCCCTGGATCTCATGAGAGTCCGTAGTGCAAGATGCAATTGCCTGAAGGGCTGATTTTGAATCTGAAAATATGACAAATGAGTCATGCCTAGAATTGAGAGCATAGTCTATGGCTTTGTCAATAGCAAAAAGTTCTGAAGTAAACACAGATGTATGAATCGGCAACCGATACCTGAGGGCACATTCAGTCGACCACACACTTGCACCCACACATTCACTCGACTTGGAGCCATCGGTGTACAATTGATGGGACCCCAAGTGATGAACAATGATGTTACGAAACAAGTGGTGGACCTCCGCCTCCGGCGCCTTGGCCTTTTGTGCTGGGAGCCATGTAACATCAACAGTAAAGGCAGGTGGCTCCCAAGACGCTATATTTTTTAACACCAACTTGTCACAGTCACTGGGGTCCACATCAAGCTCCTGAGTCAGTAAGTGGAGGCGAACGGCAAGTGGCCGACGTACCCCCCGCAGAAGGTGGCGGTATTGACGCAGGGGGGTACAGGCCACATTGCCGATATTACTTTTCCTTAATGTCCTTACACTATAGGACAAGGCCAGGTGGTCACGGCGAATACGGAGGGGAGGCACATTCGCCTCCACTTCCATACGAGCCACACGGGTACACCGGATGGCTCCAAGACACATTCGCAAACATTTATTCTGTAGCACATCCAATCCTTTCAGCGTGGCATCGGATGCCGAGCCATACACCTGTGCGCCATAGTCTAGCTTTGATCGAATAAGGGACTTATACACCATTAATAAAGATTTTCTGTCGGCACCCCAGGTAGTACCCGCTAGGTACTTGAGGACATTTAACGGTTTATCACAACGAGCAAGCAAAGTATTAACGTGAAGTTTAAAATTCATTCATCGATCAAAATGTATTCCTAAAAATTTTACAGAATTTTTAAAAGGTACCGCCTGATTATCCAAAGTTAAGCACAAATTAGGTACGTTACGATTAGTGAAGACTACAGTGGCACACTTACATACGGAAAACTTTAATCCCCACTGCAAGGCCCATTGGTGGACGGAGTCAAGGGCTGCTTGAATCCGCCCAGCCGAAAATTGTGCATTACGGGAAGAGTGCCATATTGCACAATCGTCAGCGTAGAGTGAGTATTTAAGATTCCTCGGAATGGGAGCTGATGACAGAATATCATTGATCATAATAGTAAATAAAGTAGGACTAAGCACACTTCCCTGTGGCACCCGTTTTCCTGGATAAATATATCCGATGTTACGTTACGGGGCAATTTGACAGAGAAAGTTCTGTCCCTTAAGAAATTTGAAATAAAA
This sequence comes from Coenobita brevimanus, assembly GCF_032717465.1. Classification (NCBI taxonomy): domain Eukaryota; kingdom Metazoa; phylum Arthropoda; class Malacostraca; order Decapoda; family Coenobitidae; genus Coenobita; species Coenobita brevimanus. The sequence continues at coordinate 36,642,827 of NC_137045.1, read as the reverse complement.
ACAGGTAAATTTCCTCTTAAACCATAAGCATAGAGCTTCATTAGTATACCGTGTCACCAGGTCATGTCATAGGCTTTATGGATGTCCAAGAACACCCCTATCATGAATTCTTTATTGGCGAATGCCTCTGCAATATAATGCTCCAAATTCATTAAATGATCTAGTGAACTTCTGTATTTACGGAAGCCACATTGTTGATCATTTAACAAATTCTTCGACTCTAAAACAAAAAGAAGCCTATTGTTAACCATACGTTCCATGACCTTACATAGACAAGAAGTCAACACAATAGGACGAAATGAAGTGGGATTCATAAGACGACCAGCCTCTTTGGGTATCCGTATGACGTGCGCAAAGTGCCATGAGTTTGGGAACGTTCGAGACGCCCAAATCTCATTGTACAATGCTAACATCTTAATCAGGTTGTCCTGATTAAGATGCTGGATCATACCGTACGTGATGGTGTCTGGTCCAGGGCTGGTGTCTTTACAGGATTTAAGGGCAAGGAGCAGTTCATCTAGCGTAAACTCTTGGTTGTACGGGGAGTTTACGTCTTCTGTGGCAAAGTCTAATATCTGTAGCTCAGCCGTGCGTTTATGATGTTGGAAACGCGGGTCATAATTGGCTGAGCTACTTACATGAGAAAAACTCCTGGCGAGGATGTTAACAACGTCCACGGGCTCGTCATAGATGTTATTATTCACCTGAAGGGTGGTGATTGGAAGATATGGGCCTTTATTATTTAATATTCTTATGGTGGACCAGACTTTACGTAATGGTGTTGTACGAGTCACTGTGGACACAAAGGACCGCCAGGAGTCACGTTTGGCCCTTCTTATTATTCTCCTTGCCTCAGCCCGTGCCTGTTTGTATGCAATAAAATTTTTCTCAGTGGGCTGACTATCAAAAATCCTGTATCTCCTATTGCGTTTTCTTAATGCTTGTCGGCAATCCGGCGTCCACCAATGTGCTCTATGCTTCGCATGAACTGTAGAAGTCTTGGGAATAGCAGCCTCAGCTGCGTGTAATATGGATTGGGTTATATTTTCGACCTTAACATCTATGGTCTCCCCAGATATATCTAAATTGGCGATCCTTGAGAAGGATCCCCAATCTGCTTTCTTATAGTTAAATTTTGGAGGTGGAGGGTCCAAAATGATGTCACGTGTATAAGAAAGACAGATGGGTAAATGATCACTTCCCAAGGAGTCGTAGTAGGGGTCCCATGAGAGATCTTGATGTATACCAGGGGAGGCCAAAGATAAGTCAATGGCCGAAAAGTTACCAGTACGATCATCTACACGAGTCGCTCTACCATCGTTCAGAAGACAGAGGTTGGACTGTAGTATTAGGTCGGCTACTTGCTCCCCACGACCATCAATCCTCAAGCTACCCCATTGATAGTGATGGGCGTTAAAATCGCCCAACACTAATTTATTTCCAGGCAGATGTTCAAATAGTGAATTTAAAGCATCACTATCAATGGGGCCATGTGGAGGACAGTACAGAGAGCAAAGAGACAGATACGTGTTATTAAATTTTACTCTGCACGCGACCGCTTCCAGAGTAGAATTTAGAATCACTTCCGTTTGTGGGTGTGATTTGTGTGTATATGGCTACTCCGTGACCTTCATATCTTCTATACGAGTGGTAGTGTTTGAACTGTGGAGGATCAGGGTGATCCTCCAGGCGCGTCTCCTGTAAACAAATAACGTCTGGCCTGTGTATAGAAAGCAAGATTGCTATATTGTGTAACTTATTCCCAATACCTCTACAATTCCACTGTAGTATAGTGAATGTGGCGGTTTAAGATTTACGAGGGAGGCCAGTGTGTTTAGTTTTTTTATGCCCCCCGCGACCAGGCGAGTGGCTACCGGGAGACCTTTCCCGGTGCTTGCTGACGGAAACCTCCATATTTTGGTCAATAACAAGGCTCCCATAGTCCACCGAGGAAGAGCTATTCTTCCTCTCCCTCGCTGGGCTAGGAGCAGGGAGGACATGAGGACGTGGCTTTGAAAGGGTGGTGAAGTTATGTTTTACAGTCTTGTCAGGCTTCGATTTAGGCTTGACTGACTGAGAAGCAGCAGCGGCCTGTGAGTATGATGAAGCTTTAGGGAGGTCAGTTAGAGAGTTGGATCGTACAGGAGGTTTAGAGGTGGAGGTGGAGGTAGAGTGAGTGACTTGATTAACAAGCACAAGATCAGTCTGCATCTCCACAGTGCACATCACAGGGCGGGACATCACTGCCGAAGCATAGGACCTATTCGGTGTGGGAGTTGCATGCAACTCCTTCACCTTTTTCCTTGCTTCGTAGAAAGAGATGCCCTCAGTCGCCTTCACCGCACAGACCTCTTTCTCCTCCTTCCACTTGGGACAATCCCTTGGGGAAGTGAAGTGAGCACCCTTGCAGTGAAAGCAGCTGACACCCTCTGATGTGCAATGGTCAGCATCATGTCCTTGTGTTGCGCACTTGCCACAGACTGATTGAGAAGCCCGACAAGACTTTTCATGGTGTCCATATAACTGACATCGTAAACAATGAAGTGGGTTAGGGATGTATGTCCTTACGTTAACAATTTCATACCCCACTTTGATATGGGTTGGGAGAGTCACTTTACCGAAAGTCAATATAACCGTTGCCGTTTTCATCCTCCTGCCCTCGGAAAATCTCGTGATGAAACGGGCTTCAATTACATCTTCATGAGCAAGTTCACGTACGATGTCGTCCTCTTCCACGACCATGAGGTCCCTGCAAGTGATGACTCCCTTGCAGGAATTCATGGAGTGAGGGATCGTTGGCACAACATCATAGCAATGGAATTTGCTCATCTTCATCAAATCCTTAACCTGGGACGAATTTGCAGTCTTTACTAGGAGATCTCCGCTAGCAAGTTTTTTGACCTGTTCTACCTCTCCTGCACATCCATCAATCACCTTCTTGATAATGAAGGGATTGAGGCTGGACAGGGGAGTAGAACCAACCGCATGCAACAAAACAAAACTCGCATTTTTTACATTAATGTCTAGCAAAGGGTGTGTCCGGGGCCGTTCAGTCTGGGGGTAGTCCGTCCGTGAGACAGTCGGGGGTCGGTCAGGACTACCTCCCCCCCTGAAGGGGGGGGAGGCAGCAGTGGCGTCCGCCATAGTGACCACTGGGAAGGAGGAGGAAAAACGAACAAGGGACAAACAACCGGGGACCACACACCTATGGCTAAGATTGCCCTCTCAAACCACTCCAGGGAGGCCCGACCGTGTTAATTCACACCCCAGAGCGATCAGTGGGGGGGACCCTCCGTGGGCGAGTAAGCAAAGGTAATCTTAGTAAAAAGATATAGACACTTACTATATCTCTAGCAAGGGTAGGGAGGAAAATTAGTACTAGCTATCCTAAGTGTCACCAGAAGGGTGAAAAAAAAAAGCTAATGCCGATGAGGCAGCCCTGAATACTAGAGAAGAGCGCAGCGAAAAACACGTCTACACTCTCCACGACCATGCATCAAAGTCCTCCCTCACCCTCCTCCCCCCGACCAGGCTAATATATGGCCCGGCCTCCACTATAGGTGCAGGAAATCTTGAAACGAAACGAACGAACGAAACGGAAACAAAGACGATCGTTACACCCGTGAGTCGAGACACGAGAGCCGATGCTATGTTTTGAGCGTCTTATATGTGTGTGTTTGTGTGTGGGTGTGTATGTGTGTGCTAACAAAGTAACTCAAATAATTTCTTTCCGATTTTAACAAGCTTGGTGGAAGGGTTTAGGACTAGCATATAAGAAAAATTATTTTTAGAACAATTAATCAAAGGTCGAGGTGTCAGGGCTAGATCAAATGCTGAACGTAGAAAATCAGTTAACTTTTTCATTTTAGTTTTGACCACACTTGGGACGAGGGTTGAGGGTATGGCAAGATAAAACTGATTCAGTTTTGAGAACAGTTATCAATGGTCATCACCCATAACTTAAACACTTTTTATCTAATTTTATCAAAATTTGGTGGAATGACTGAGGGTTACTAAAGAATTGAAACTTTTGGTGTTATCGAACTGTTAGACAAGACACGGTCAACTTAAAAAATTTGTCCGATTTAGGTCAAACATTGTGGAATGCTCGTGAATTTGGCAAGAATGAACTGATTCAGCTATTGGCACAGTCAATGAACGGTGAAGGTCTCAAGGAAAATTCGTATATCAAGGTTACAAGGGAGGGTCAACTGAAGCATTTTTGATATGATTTGAAGCAAACTAACAGAAAGAGTTAAAAGTAAGGCAACAACAAAGGAATTCAGTTTTGAGAACAGTCCGTCAAGGGTCAAGGTAACAAGGCAAAGTCAAATATCGACCTGCATGTTTGTATGTGAAGCAAATGACAAACAGGTTTCCTTTCAAGTCGATCTGTCTTGATGGAAGAGGATCACTCAAAAATTTCATTTCCTGTTTTTGAAAATAAGTCAGAAGTCAAAGTCACATGACAAGGTGATTTTATACAATTTTCATTCGATGTAGACTCTACTTTACGGGAAGGTTTGGATAAAACAAAGGTAAAGTGATTCAGTTCTAATAACAATCAGCCATAGGCCAAGTTTACAGGGAAAGGTCAGAAGTGAAAGACACGGCAAAGTCAACTCGAACAGCTTGGATCTGATTTAAACCATAATTGTTGGAAGGGTTACGGGTTCGGGAAGAAAGAAGTACAACGATTCTGACAGTAATCTGTCGAAGGTCAAGTTCACAAGGCAGAGTAAAATATTCGGTCATTAATCAGTTGGTGCTGCGCCTCTGCGTGCTCTCTGTTTTTAAGTACATTGTTTTTAGCCTGTAAATGCACACCATCACAGGTACAGAACTGTCTCCTACATAACCAGTATATTATCAACAGACCAGAACTTACACTCCAGCCAGGATGAATGTATTGGTGAGCAAGGCTACTAAATTGTCTACGCTCTTATTTGCATTATCTGCTCATGTGGAAAACTATTTTTAATCCTTTCATTTTACAATACACATGACACATTGACAATGGTAATGATGTTAGTAGTGGTTATTGCAGCAGTAATGATGATGGTTCGTGATCATCATGGTGGTATGGCTGGTGTTTAAGATAGTCATAATAGTTGTGATGTTAGTTATATGCTGATAGACATTTGACAAATAATTTTAGCTATTCTTCGCCTTACATCAGGTATTACATGAAATAAAGCAGGGTAGCACCACGCCCACCTAGTTTATATTTAACACACACACACACACACACACACACACACACACACACACACACACACACACACACACACACACACACACACACACACACACACACACACACACACACACACACACACACACACACACACACACACACACACTTTTTTAAAGCTGTCCTTCTGCAGCAGAAGACGATGAATGCCATGTTCATAAGAATGGTTTGTTTCTCACTCTTTTGGTGCCAATCTGTGTGATTGTTCTGACCAATCCTAGATCCACAAACTTTGCCTCACAGTTTCCATAACAAGTCCGTCTTTGCTGGAAGAACTGTTTTGGTTGTGCCTCCATTGTCTGTTCTTCTCTAGCCTGGTTTTTAGCTTCTCCGAGATGAATGGTTCCTTAACTGCAGAGGCCTCTCCATTGTTTTCTGTCCGGGACATTGATTTCATGATCTTTTTATATGATGTTGCAGTTCTTCACAGTTGTCCTTATATGACCATTATATCTCTTCTTCTGCCCCCCTGGGTTGCGGTGTGCTGCATGGAGTTGGCCATACAGAAGCTGGCACAGTAGGCAGTGCTCAGGCATGTGAAACACGTGTCCTGCCCATCTCAGCTGTTTTTTTTTTTAGCCATGATGGTTTCTATGCTGGTTGACTTTCCCGCCAAAGAATCTGTGAATGAGGGACTTCATCCTCCAATGTGAGTCGTAGATGTGCTGCAAGCATCATACGTGGAACAACTCAAGCTGCTTGTTGTGACGCAGATATGTACCCAGGATTCAGCACCGTATAAGGGGGTGGAGAGGCATACAGCTATGTACACTGATACCTTCGTGTCGATTCTCAATTTGGTGTTTTCAAAGACTGTGGATCTGAAACGTCTAAAAGAGGCTTAGGCGTGGTTGATTCGTGCAGGGACCTCTACATCAGTGTTATGTTTACCTATGAGCACACATCCAAGGTAGGTAAAGTTGTCCACCTGCTTTACAGTTTCATCATTTATCTGAAATGAAAGAAGTTCTGCTGGGTTATTTCTCCGAAATATTATTTCTATTTCATTGCTATTTATTCAGAGCCCAATGGGATGGTTTATGTTTCAGACGATGGTGTGACTCTGTTGTAGGGTTTCTGGGGTACGTGCAAGGACAGCACAGTCATCAGCATATTGTTGTTCTGGGAAATGAGCCATTTCACTCTTTGACTGTGCTTCAAGACATCTGAGATTAAATAAGTTCCTGTCTAGAAGGAAGTGGATTTTTATTCCATCATCAGGGTTCATTTGTTGGTTACTTAAATGGGCGACTGCAGAGAGATAGATATTGAAAATGACAGGAGCACACAACACATCCTTGCCTATCTCCTACTTCCACGTTGAAGGGTTCAGATTTGCTCCCACCTATGGACACATGAGCATTTATGTTATCATGCAGGCTATCCAGGATGGTAAAAAATTTGTTTGGAACTCAAAAATTTTAAAGAGCATTCCATAAAGGTTCTCTGTTGACAGTGTCAAATGCTTTTGCAAGATCGATGAATGCATTACATACGAGTAAGTCACGGTTCTGCTCGTGGTATTTCTCTTAATCTGTCGTGTAACAATGAACACAACACAGGTGCTTCGTTTCTTCCGAAATCCACATTGTGTTTCAGGAAGTGTCGACTCGGTTAGATGTTTTGTCAAATCTGGATAACATTATTCTGGTTAGTACTTTGCTAGCAGAAGGGAGATACCTCTGCTGTTGCCACAGTTTGAGCAGTCCCTTTTCTTCCTGCAGCTGGTTACAATATCTGAAGCAAGCCATTCAAATGGAATTGATTATTGGTTCCAGATAGTATGATATCATGGAGATGTTGGCCACCCTCGTCTATTAGATCAGATAGTATGCCATCAGAGCCAGGGCTTTTGTTATTTTTTTTATAGATTGGATTGTCTGAACAGTTTCTGCTAGTGTAGGTGAGGCAATGAGATTGCCGCTTGTGAAGCATCTGGGATGTTATCAAGAATATTATGCTCCACCGGTTTTCTTCGATTCAATAAGGTATTGAAGTGCTGTGCCCATCTTTCTAGGATTGTTAGCTTGTCTTGCAGGAGTCCTCCTTCGGCTGATCGAATAGGGGCCATGTTGTGTTTGTTTGACCATTAGATAGTTTTTAAGGACTTGTAGAACCGATGTTGGTCATTATTATCACGCAGTATTTGCAGCTCTTTTCCTTGCTCAGTCTACCATTTGTTCTCCATGCCATGCAGTTCTCTCTGGCATTCACTTCTGAGATTCTGGAATTCAATGTTAAGGGTTTCAGGAACTAGGATGACCCAAGCAATGGTTATGTGACCTATTCTTTATTGCAAGAAGGTCATGTATGTTCTTAGCATTTTCATCAAACCAGTCTTTATGGCGGCGAGTGGAGTGGCCTAGAGTATCTTCTGCAGTGCTGTGACGTTGTGTGTTCATGTTCAGAGACTCTGCATCTAGGTTAGATGAATTGCTGTTTGGACCAAGTGGTGGGCTTTGTGAGAGTTTGTCTTTAATTGTGCCGTGGAAGGTGTTACAAGTTGCCACATTCTTTAAAATGCTACAGTTTAGTTACTCTAAGGATCGTCTACGGTGCATTTGTGTATATGACTAGTTGCCGTTTGGAGAGTACGATATAAGGTTATGGTCAGTTGAGCACTCAGCTACCTCTCATAACTCTGGTCATAAGAACTTCTCTTCAAAGTCGTTGCCATACAATGATAGAGTTAATTAGGTGACAATGTTTCGATCGTAGGTGCATCCATGTGGTCTTATGTTTATTCTTCAGTTGAAAAATGGTGTTGGTGATGACCAGACTGTGTTCTGAGCCGAAAGAATGCAGTCAAAAATCATTGTTTTCATGTTGTCAACGTAATGGCAACCTATTATGTTTCGTCAGAGGTGAATATCTTTTCCTGCCCTGACATCAAAATCTCCAAGCAGGATGAATTTGTCATGACAGAGCCAAAGTGGTGACATGTGGAGGTGTATGGTATGTAGGAGGACTACTGGGCCTTGGGAGCAGACTGTGAAGCCTATGCCCAGAGTCAGACACCTAAAAAAAATCTCCAACGAGAGTCCATTTTCTGAAGTCACGTAAGAGAGCTTCAAGCACCATAACAAACATTAAAGGGCTCAAGACTAACCACTGATGCATACCAACATTCACGGAAAACTCATCACTCAAATCTCCATTCACTCTCACCTGGGTGCGAGCAACCACATACATAGCCATAACCACCCCAGCCAGCCACTCTCTTTCTCATTGCCTACTTCACCACCTCCCTAAGGACTCTGTCGAAGTCCTCAAAATCAACAAAAACAAAGTGTAGTTCCCTTTCCTTTCATACGTATTTTTCCTGAAGCTGTAGGACAATGAATATGGCATCAGTGGTTTTTTACCTAGCATAAACCCGAACTCCTTCTCTTCAATATTCACTTAATCTCTAGTCATACCTTCTAGGACTCTCTCTCCATATCCTTCATTATCTGGTCCAAAAGTTTTATGTCTCTCTAAGTTCCTCTTTCCAGGGCATCACCCTTCCCCTTGTACACATTTACAATCACACTCTTCAGCCATTTATCTAAAAAAACACACTCATATGTAATCAGATTTATCAAATCATTAAATAAACCCACTCCTATATCTCCCGAGGCCTTCATCAGTCAACCTAGATACTCCCGCCGCCTTCTCCCGCGGTATCCTGCCCATTGCCCTGTCATAGTAGCAGCATCAATCAGAAGCCAAGGGTCAAACACTGGATCTGTCGGCTGCAGACCATCCCTGTTCAGCTCCCGGTTATAATGCTCTCTCCGGGCGTCTTTAATATCCTCACTGTTCACCATCACATTTCTTTCATTATTCTTCACACAATGCCCTCTATTGATATCTCTGTTTTCCATCTTCATCTGATTTGCCACTTTAAGTATCATATTCTTCCTTTCATCGCTATTTAAGTTACCCAATAAACTAAGACTCAGATTTTGCCCTGGATAAGGTGCGGAATGTAAGAAGATATATGACATTTAAGGAGCTGGGATTACAACTACCTTAAAAATTCATAATAAAAAGAAGCATACAGCGAGGAGTTTGATGAGAAGTTACAATTTCACCAAAACTGTTTTCAATGAGAGATTAAACAATTTTTGCTGAAGACGCAGTTCTTTCCAGTGAGTTAAAGGTGGAATTATAAGAAATGATAGTCTTAGGCTAAGCATATGTTTAAAAATAGATATGAAGCTTATTTTAACAGCGGTATTCAGCACCTGCCTGTAAAAACATTGAATATGCATACTTCGGAGAGGCAGTGCAGTGAAAAATAAGATAACGGTAGCATTTGATAAACAAAGCAATACCATGAGGGAAAGGTAGCTATCTGACTGCCAAAAAAGAAGAAAAGGGTACAAATTTTGTCTTTTCTGCTCTAACTAACGAATCGGAAACACGGAGTCTGATAATCCTTTAAATGTAAGTTTTTATATAACCAAAATAACTTCTGGACACTAATATGTGCGGAATCACGTAATGAGATAGTTAAATCCTACAATTACTTCAGCTAAGATGCAGAACATAAAAGTCTCGCTTACATATTATCGAAGAAAATATTACAGATGGGCATCCAGTTTTACTGTGTGGCATCCCAGAGACAGAATGAGGGGACATGGAAGACAGAGAGCAGGAAGGGAGAGATGAAATCCGCTGAAATGTTGGAATTGGTTGGAACTGGCAATCAGCCAACAGGTCAGAATGAAGATGGCAGAGGTCTTTGCCCTGCAGCGAGCCGTCTGTGGCTGCTGTGTATATATAAGATAGATAGACAGATAGATAGGCAGACAGATAAAAAATAGATACACTATAGTATCTACTTAGTATCAATTTATTATCTATTTATTATAACCATGAAATATTATTTATTTTAACCATATTCAGAGTTAGTCTTCCGCTCCAATTAGGTTTTGAGCTGGGTGAAAACATTAAACAACCCTATATACACCCGGCGTGAGGGGTGTGGGGCCCCTCCTACCCTTATTCTAGGTATACTGTAACATAAAAAGGGTCACTGCAGTGGGAAATGTAGGTGGGAGGGAAGTGAAGGTGAGTGGACAGTACAGGAGCGAGGGTGATGACAGTGAGAGGTTGGTGTGGGTGGGGTGGTGGTGTCGATGGGAGGGAGAAACAGGTTAGTGGGCTGTATAGGTTTGTGGGTTGTGTGGATGTTAAGGTGGTGTAGGTGGGAGGGTGATGCAACTCACATCAGCTGTAGTGAGTAATGTGACTAACGTTATAAATGAATCGATAGGAAGGTAATAGAGAAAAGGAGAGATGAAAAAAATATGGCTAAGAGTTTTTTTTTCCATTGAAAAAAGGGACTTTGCACAGCGGTTCACATTCATCCCAAATAGGCTTTATGCAGAATGGGCCAAGTAAGATGTCCATTCACATTTGGACTGAGCTTGCACTTTGTGAAAAGCTATTTGGAAATCTTAAAATACACAATCTGCCCAGCCGTCTCTCTCCTGAGTGAACGCTTTTACCCGTTCATAATAATGCAGGAAGTCTGAGACACAAGCACATCCTTATCTAAAACGAAACTGTCTATTAGAAATTAGCTCCTTGCTTTCTAAGTGAATTATCCACTTTTTTTTATTTTTCTAATTTTTTCAAGCATTTTCACAAGAATACTGCTTAGTGAAACCGGTCTATAGATGATGGATGCTCTCTGTTCTCTTTTTTGTAAATAGGAAAAATATTGCCATTATCCGTTGTCGGGGCAAATTTCTCTGTTTCAGAGGATAATGGAATATCTCTGTAACAGCGAAGCATAATTCATCGGGACAGTCTTATATCACTGATTTTCCTTTATAATGGTTTTGTATCATATCTCTCACGATTTTTCGGGATATTTCAGCTTCTTACATGGCGGCAGTGGGTTCCGCTGATTCGTTCACATACTGGTTTTCTTGATCATCTTCACTTACGAAAACGATCGGAAAATAATATTCATGATTTCACAGATTTCTTCAGGTAATCATGCACCGTTTCTTTATATACAATCCACTGAAATCTGTCCTTGATTTTTTATATCTTTTTCGTAAATCCAGATAAAAAGTTTGGCTCTGTCTTGCTTTTCATAACAATACCTTCTTCGAACTTTTCTTCCTCCCCTCTTCTTACTTTCGGATAGTTATTTCTTGCCTTTTAATACGCCTGATATCCTTAATCACCTGGACATCGTCTGTATCTATTTTCAATGTATATCTATCGTCTCTGTAGCTATCCTCCATCTCCTATTAAACCGTCCTTTCCAGTTTCTACGTGACTTCTTCACTCATGGTATAAACATGTCGACTCCTTGTTTAGTAATACTTTAAAACGCATTGCATTTCTCCTACATGTCCTGTGTTTCCAGTATTTTCGTCCAGTATTTGTTTTGGAATAAATTTGGCTGTTTTAGTTTGCCATTTTTTTCCTCTTGGATTATCTAACCTCTCTTCCTGTTCAGGCGTTATATTGTACTGCAGGGTTAAAATTAATTATGATCACTTTTTCCCTGCTGGGGTAGTATATCTTGTTTCACTAACTTCATATTTTCTTGTAGTAAATTCTATATCCAAGTAGATGTGTCCTTTTCTCTGATTATTGTTATTTCTGATACATGCTGGTGGAGTAAATATTCCATCATCAGTAATGTTTCGCTAGTTATTTTTCTCTTGCCGATGCATCCAAGTGTATTCATTTGATTTATCTGCAGTTAAAGTCACCAATAAACACCTAAATCTTTTTTCTTCTTCTACATTCTTTGGCATTAAATTCTATCAATCTATTTATTGCCAGACGCCCTAATCCCATACGGGGTGACCACAAACAAATCGCCTCCACGTCGCCCTGTCCCCCGCCATGTCACTGCCCTGCTCCCAGCTCACACCCCCCTCTCTCATATACCTCTCCACTACATCCCTTCATCTCATCCTTGGCCTCCCCCTCCCTCTCTCCCCCTTCACCTCACTCACATACACTCTCCTAGTCAGTCTCTCACTCTCCATCCTCTCCACATGGCCTAAAGCTTCCTATCACATCCACATCCACACCACATCCAATTTGTCCAAGAAAAAGTTGCTTCTATTATTCCTTAAGGACTTACTTTTGTTCAAGATGAAGTAAAAGATGATACATATCTTATTCACTCATGATTCTACCTCACTGACAACCATTTCAACTTTACTGTTTTCTTCCGGTATAATTTTTCTTACAGTTAGATTATTTCACGTATAAATTAAAACTCCTCCTCTCTTGCCAGTTCTATCCATCCTCTACACCTAACACCCGTCAACAGTAGTGATCTCGTTTCGAATCTCATTACTCACATTTTTTCGGGCAAACAATGCCTCTGTGGTCTACTGTGACTAAAAATACCTTTAATTTCGAGAAACCTTCATTATAGCTCATCAACATTGGTTTCCATTATGTACGGTACAAGTTTTTAAATACCCAAATTTATCATTTATTGGCATAAAGATAGTGGCATGAATTACATGAGGAGAGAGAGAGAGAGAGAGAGAGAGAGAGAGAGAGAGAGAGAGAGAGAGAGAGAGAGAGAGAGAGAGGAGGAGGGAGGGAACCTAAGATAATCAAGGCAAAATGCAGTGCTCTTAAAGTCCAACTGGATAGGAAATATGAGAGAAGTAAGTGGATCCAGGGAAATGCTGGTGGTTGGATAAGGACAAAGGATGGGAAAAAATATACCCACTACTGTCTGAAAAAATAAAGAAAAGAAAAGAAATAGGAACGACGTTAAAAAAAGTGTTCTTGGCGTGAGATTTTTTTCTGGAAGCTTTTGGACAATGGCAGCAGTCTGTAGTGTTTGCATATTCCCTCGTGCTAGTTCTGGTACTGAGGTTTTATCCTTCATATCACAATTAAATACTTTGCACCTCTTCGTCTTCATCTCCATCAGAAGTATCATGATCTAGACCCTCATTCACACGTAGGCATGAGAGGGAGGGCTTACTATCTCTATTGGGGCACGAGAGAGTGAGGAAAAAAGTCTGACGTACAGCCCCGTTCCCCACAGTTTATTTCTCGTGGGAATTACACAGCTTCATTCAGCACAAGTGCTGTCATTAAACGTAACATTTCCGATAATTCATAAAAGTTGGTTATCTGAGTTGAAACTTTCCAAATCGATTAATTTTCGCACAGGTTCAAATTATGGTTATTTGATGATACGCCGGACTTTTCCCGACACCCGTGAATTTTTAGAAGAGTGAGGAGGAAGCGAGGGAAGCAGTGGTTATAAAGCAGAGGAATATTAGGGATATTCGTGAGGGTGGAGAGGGTAGGAGGAAATAGAAGGGCAGAGAGAGTGTAATTGGTGCGGTGAGAACTGAATTTTTCTTGTGCATGAGAGAGAGAGAGAGAGAGAGAGAGAGAGAGAGAGAGAGAGAGAGAGAGAGAGGGAGAGACTTACGGGATCTTCTTAACTTTCATTATACTTTGCTTACCTTCCTGCACACACCTCTGTCTCATCTACTCTGGGTAACTTGAGAACACTCGATCCCAAAGTGATTTGATTAAACGCATTATCTCAGGTCTCTGTGCTAAAGGCCAGTTCACCCTTATAATCTTTTTATAGTATTTTTTGTGCGAAGATAAAAAAGGCCAAATGGTCTCTTTTATGAGCCATGTAAAAACAAATTGCCCCATTATTTACCCAAGCTTCAGGAAAACAACGTTATTTCATTTTTTGCTCTAAACCTGAATAGACTGTCAACGAACAGATCAATACAGGCGAGTTTGTTGTCCAGATGATGCAGTACGTTTTATTGTGTGACCAGCACGTCCTACACCAATAAAGTGGGCTTTGTGGGTGCGTGAAGAGCGAGCGAGCGTTTATACATACGCATATCATCATAATTTCATCTTGATGTAAACTTTCAACATTTTTGGTGAGGTAGCTGAAGAATAACAGAAGAATAATTGAGCTAAGATATTTATTTTACTACGTTTTCTCTCTCTCACGTTTTCATTCTGGATGAGCATATAGCGAGGCGCCGTAGCATTTATCACACGTGCGATATTCAGTTCTCTGCTTCCGACTTGCCGTGTCAACGAACTGCGGCGGTAAACGCTTTACTATTGATCGAATAACAAAACCCAGGAATGGGACGATTACCCTTGCTGATTTCACCTCCTAAACATAGAGAAAACGTTCATGTAATATTATGAGCATTAAATCCAATTTTTAATTGTTAGAATTCATGCAAGCAAACATAGTGTTTGAAAAGGAAATATTTTTAAATTTGATTTTATAGTGAACCATGTCAATTGATGCCCTCGGTACATTCCCTTGGAAAGCTGGAATTCCAAGGGGTATCTTTGGTTTTATGAGCAAATATATAGCTAAAAACAAAATTTATTCATTGTATCTACTACCTGCTGAAAGAATCTTTTCTCTATCTCACATAGTAGAAGAGTTATTAGCCTCTGAAAACCATCGTGGTCGGGCCGTGTCGTGTCGGGCCAAGCTGGGTCATGTTGGGCCGATCATTTCTCATCTGGACGTAAACATCGCTTCACTCGCTGCGTTCACTTTCTCGTAATAAAGTTCCAGAAATAAATACTGATATGCATCATAGCGATGAAAAGTGAGACGGTGAAAAGGGACTTCCGGAAAGCAGAGATGGGATCTTTGGAACCCAGCAAACTTTAGTTTTTATATATATTGTAAGAGTTTCATAAATGCTAGAACAATATGTGAGGGCTTAATATTTTACACAACTTTGCACAGGCAAGACTTACCATAATTGCATGTCCCCGGTTATACCTATGGAAAGATTATTATGGCAGATTATTAATTTGCTTTAATCCAACTCTTTTAAGGTCGCCTACGGCCGACTAGGATCATTTGGTATGTCACCTTTTATTTAGTCGTTTGACCTTTGAGTAAACTAAATATGCATGAATAGTCTAGTAGATGGTAAGGCTAGAAGAAAATGGAATTGGGCCCGTTCCAGACAACAAACTATTGACGGGTATTTATAATAATTTCGCAAATAAAATATTCTTCAGAATTTTGAAAAAAAAAAAAAAAAAAAAAACTTTATACAGTGTCTGGGGCTGTAGGAATTTTCCTACACAGTTTCATAATATTAAAAAAAATATAAACTAGTGTAGGAATAGTAGCTGGATTACCCGTTTAACAGAGTCAATGGTGTATTACATTATGGATGACTTATTTTGATGAGGGGTTTTGTCATCTCCAGACCATAGTGTTTGACTTAGATTATTCGAAATGCAAGGTTTGAGCTAGTACTCATTAACCCTTACATTATGAGCAGCCTCTTAAGCTCAATAAAACTATTTTGGTATGAAGAGTAAAGTAAGAAATACGTCATCTTGGTGAAAAGGTTAAGGGATGTAGTGACCAAGTGGTAGAGAAGTAATTGCATTACTGATTCCAACGAAGGCAAGGAACAGTCCAAAGACCCAAATTTCAATGACACTCTTCAATGATCGGAATAATTATATTTAAGGGAATGTTTGTGTGTCTGTCATCGATGGACATTTGTTAAAATGGTGCCCTAGATAACCATGATTAGCAATATTACAAATAACCAGAACTAGTTTCAAGTAACTAGAATTGTCGGAGGACAATTCTGATAATGAAAAATTTCCCACAGTTATTGCTTACTAGAAGCCGAGCAATAAGGGGACCTTAAGGTCAAGGCCACTGATCGTGTGCATGTCACCTTAGGTCATCATGGTCTATAAGTCCACCAAGTTTGATGGCTCAGCTTTAATCCTTCATGGAAAATAAAGTGGCATCCAGAATATCTGGAAAAGTCCCATTTTTCCTCGAGACGATCTCAGAGAAAAATCAGTAGATTGCAACCATACCCCATTCCGCAATGCAGCCACCCTAAGGCTGTATTGAAGTAAATTTTCAGCTTACCAGCTTAAGATGTTTCTGACATAGCAACCCAGAATACGTTTTTTAAATTTCTGAATAATATTCGATGATCCGGTTAATGGACTGCCATCGTATTTGGTCAGAAGCCGCCAGCTAGGGGATTTGCCTGAAAAAAGTTTAAAGGTTCTAGGCCAAAGAGTCCCTAACTAATGGTCATTTACTTTTTTGGTGAAAAAAAAAAGAATATTGACAAATATAAGAAAATATTCCACAGGGATGTGGGAAGTTTTACTTACAAAAAATCACCAACATTGTGGAAATACGGTGGTAAACTGCTGTGGATTTTTTTTTTTTTCAAATTTTGTTTTGTAACCATATTATACAAGCTATAACATGTTGGATAGGTAGACGGATTGTTGGGGTGAGCAGGGTGGATGGGGTGGGTTGGCTGGGTTGGTGGGTGATTGGGTAGTGGGAAAATAACACCATGATAGGAATAGACCAGTGGGGAGTATATCCCCAAGGAAATGGGTCCGAGGAGGATCATACTGTATGTTCAGTAGGTGAAGTGTGACCCTGCGGTCATCTTCCACAGGAGGGGTGGCTCTCCAGGGTCCCAGGCAGTTCAGGTATGCACTATCATAGGGTTTTATCCGGGCAACGCCGGGGGTACCCCTGTTAGTTATCCATTTGATAAAGGCATGTCATAAAATCGCACTCTTAATACTATCACTTCAATTCGGAATAAAACTGTCTTAACATAAGTCAGACTGGGCGGTTTGGTACAAAAGCCAAACCTGTGGAATGTGAGGGAGTGAGTGCCAGCATTTGGCGTTTGCTGCACTGTAGTAAACGAACTGGGCAGTCTCGATCCGCCAAGATTAATAACCGGGAACAAGAATCATATTACACTTACTCCTGTACTTTTGTAAAAGTTCTGATCAGTATTGTGGGTGATGTTTTAGGGATGCAAATGGAAAGATACAGCAGGTGAAAAAAAAAAAAAAAAAAAGCTATTAGTGAAGTGACTTAAGGGCTCGTGGAATACTTAATGCTTTCCATGGCAATGCACGCACTTAGCTTTTTGTTTAGCTTCCAGGAAGTCCCGGATTGGTTGGAAAAGTCACAAGCAATATTGAATGTAAGCCAAAGTAGTGAAAAATAGGGATTAAAATAATAAGAAAATAAAAATGATGCTGTTGGTCCATAGAGGCTATTTTGGAAAATCGATGGTTGTCGAAGTGAGATAAATATTAATGAAAAGATTGTTTCCCGAGTTGTTGTATAATACTGAAACAATGGTGACATGTAAACATTCTATCAGTCGAATAATTTCATTAATCTAGTGTAAAAGCATAATCTTCCTAGCGTATCTGTAATAGCAAGTCTGAGTCACAGTATTTCTCTCAAGGTCAGACCACTAGAGGTTTTCACTCTCCTCACACTCTTTATAATCCTGCCTTTTCCAGACCATGGTGAAACTTTTCTCATTCTTGTAAAGAAATCTAAAGCCTTTTGACCTTGCCAGGTGATGATGTTTGTTTTCTGGAACATAAGTACAATCCATCTACAGTATTTGTGCCATCGTTTTTAAATTCTTTCCACATCATTGCATCATTGTGTAGATGACATTGTTCTTATCCTGAAACTGTCAATATTGTTTTGTTCTTACAGCAACTACTAATTTCCTAGTGATTAAAAGCGTTTTGGAAGGCATAGTTACTGATGTTCACATTAGCGACCATTACTTTCTCTATGGGTTTCACGCGATGAAGTATTGACACACCTAACTTGTGTTAAGTTGGTATTTTCTGACTGTGCAAAAGAAAAATATTTTCAATAAATGTTTCGAACATTCTATTCACCAAATTCTACCCACCACGAGCCTCCACTAGACTACCCCTTCGCCTTAAAAAGAAAAACACACACACACACACACACACACACACACACACACACACACACACACACACACACACACACACACACACACACAAGAAGTTAATTTTTCAGTATTTTTGGTTTCTTTTGGTGGTGTTTCTTGAAGACACTACAAGGCTTCTCTTGTAAAATTCGTTTATCAGAGGATAGTTTTCCGTAATTTACTCTGTAGTTCTTTATCTGCAAAGCTAATCACTGTACTAGGACTTCGTTCGCCAGTGGTGGAAATACGGTACAGCTTCCGTGTGTGGAGTAAAGAGGAAGAGGGGGAATGGGAAGTTACCAAATACACCTCTTTCAAACACGGCGCAGTAAAAGTTTTTCGATTTCATCAAGTGTCCTCCTACTACAAATTCAGTTCATTTTTTCATTTTTACTCTCGATGCTGCTTCTCTATCTCTCCGGCTGAATGCGTCTTTTGGACTCGTACCGTTTATGCCTCCTGCATTGAGTCAGGCACGCACAACCCTCTAGTGTGCCCACTCAGTTTACCACTCATTAATGCTTGAGTTGCACTGTAATCCTGACCATTAATATATGTGACAGTTGAATAGTGAATCAGTCTTCCACAGCCGGTCTTTTCTCTTGCTTACGATTTGTAGTACACTACAGTGCAGTTGTCCAGGTTTTTAAAAATGAACTAATTCCGAGTTTGGTTTCTCTTGCTTGACTTGATTGGATGAGACAACTTTTGCACACTTCAGACCTAAAAAAAGTTCTTATATATTAGTATCCTTCAGGGAATACGACGACAGACATTACATGACTGAACATTACGAATAAGCATTCAAAAGGATATATATATATATATATATATATATATATCTATATCTATATAGACAGAGAGAGAGAGATATAGATATATATATATATATATATATATATATATATATATAGATAGATATTTATCTACCTATCTATCTATCTATATCTTTATCTATCTATCTATATCTGTATCTATCTATCTATGTATTTATATATTTATCTATCTATCTATGTATGTATCTATCTATCTATATCTATATCTATCTATCTATCTATCTATATCTATATATCTATATCTATCTATGTCTATCTATCTATCTATCTACCTATATAGATGGACAGATAGATAAGAGATAGATAGATTGATAGATTAACTGATAGATAGACAGATAGATATTTGCTCGTAGATATCACAAACACTATTTCGATAAAGACAACACGGCGGTACTTTAGAGCTCTATGTAATAATGCAAATATCTACCAGTATATGTGTTGAAGGAAGCCTCAGATTCATTATTATAACTGTTAAACAAATTACCGTCAGTTATTCTTGGAGGCAGTCTACGTCCACAGATGTTTAGTGTTTTTTTCTTACACGTGAATAAAATCAATACAATACTTGAATGACTTAAATCCATCACTCCATACTACTAACAATCAGCAGTTCTGTGCAACAAAATACACACGGCTAGTAACTCACGATGGCCAAAACTCCATCACTGCTTTACTCGTACATATAAAATTCCCTTAACACACAAAAACCTAATTCCTTGCCATACTTTCTTCACTGTAACTTGATATGAAACTGTCATCTTTATCTTGAATATTTAGATACAGCAGAACACACACACACACACACACACACACACACACACACACACACACACACACACACACACACACACACACACACACACATTAATATACTAGTAAAGCAAGGTGCAAATATCCCAAATTGCTATGAAATGGGTGTAAAGTGGTAGTAGTGTCTTCTACAAATAAGCTGCAAAATGATGAAACTCTTCACCAAGTTAAGGTGGATGAAGTAAACTACATACCTGGTGATCACTGGCACGCTATATTCAGCATGACTCTACCCAACAGAAATGGGACATACACAAGAATCGTAGTTATTAGGTAGGAACGAGTCTCCTTGAATTGTAATGAATCTGTCCCTCCAGAGTGAATACACTAGGTCATCAACTGAGGTGAAATGGATTAGGAAGATTCGTTATGTTCTAAAGAGCGCCTATTAACTTCTCGCTCTCCTCTCTGCTCCACCTTATCCTCCCCACCACACTGCCCACAGAACTCTACAAGTCACGTCCATCACAAATTTCCTGCAGGACCAGAAGTTTGCTTGACTTTATACTGTTCCTTTTATCTTCCTTAATTTTCTCTTATACTTTTCTGTTTTTAAATTTTTCTCCTGTATCTGCATTTGTCATCTCCTTTCATGAGTAGTCTCACTTTCATGCAATCAATGTTTCACCTAATTTAGATTTATTTTCTTGTT
This sequence comes from Coenobita brevimanus, assembly GCF_032717465.1. Taxonomy (NCBI): domain Eukaryota; kingdom Metazoa; phylum Arthropoda; class Malacostraca; order Decapoda; family Coenobitidae; genus Coenobita; species Coenobita brevimanus. The sequence continues at coordinate 36,622,478 of NC_137045.1, read as the reverse complement.
TGCAATAAAATTAATATCCACTACCTCACCTCTGTCAAAAATGCATGCAGATAACACACACAAGAATGGACTGCTGTAAATAATAGCCTATATCATGTTCGTGAACGGTTGTTTTAATGAATAAGTTCAGGCTTTGATAAAATACTAACTGTAGATTGCCGCGGCAGGTTTTAAGGGTCTGAGGCTAGACGACTGCAGTCAAGAACATTAACGAAAGGTGACTGGTTTACTCTTTAAGTGCCTTTATATTATTTTTATTCAATGTAAACCTGCGTGTAGAGCTCGGCACCCAGATTTTCGACGAAACAGAGCCCATGAACGTCTGAAAAACACCCGTCTATTATTGTCACACCAGTCGAATCGGGATTACTTCTGTACATCCCTATAAAAGTGTTAAAATTAGGTGTTAATTTATTGTGTGTGTGTGTGTGTGTGTGTGTTTGTGTTTGTGTGTGTGTGTGTGTGTGTGTGTGTGTGTGTGTGTGTGTGTGTGTGTGTGTGTGTGTGTGTGTGTGTGTGTGTGTGTGTGTGTGTGTGTGTGTTTTAGGAAAAGGGAAAGATGAGCTTCAGGAAATGGGCGGTCTGAACAATGGCCAGAGAACGATTCATAAATTAGGAAAACTTTTCATTATTATGACTTCCCAGAGGAGAAAAAGACAACAATAAACTTCTTTAGTATCGTTAAAAGTGTCCACAATATATTATAGCGTGAGTTATAAGTTCTCGCCCGTCCACACACACACAGCCAACATAGCTTCACTTACTTCTCATTCACATCAAGTTGAACTCTAATAGAACCGCCTCATGCTTTGATTATCTTCCACTTTCCCAGAAATCTCTCTCTCTCTCTCTCTCTCTCTCTCTCTCTCTCTCTCTCTCAGGCAGAGTTGACATTAAGCGAAGGCGACGTCTGCTGGAATTAAGGCAGCGTAATCCTGAGCTCAGAGGCGATTAGTGCAGTTGTCTGAACCAGGGAGAGGATTGTGTGCCTCTTTTTGCTCTTCCAGATATCCATTTATTGACCCAGTTTCCGCCACTCTCTCTCTCTCTCTCTCTCTCTCTCTCTCTCTCTCCCTCGTTCATTTCTTCTTTATCTGAAGTTTACGGAAGAATGAAACCAAATTTCTGTAATCTTTCTTCAGTTACTGACGGACATACGTGTTCTTTCAGAGGTGTAAACCGAGGTATTGAATCACTGCTCTCTGATGACATGTTTATCTATATTGCTACCATCAGCTGATTTTATTCGGCTTTGTGGTGCTGAATTGAAGACGGTCGTCTGGAGTCAGGAGAAGTAATAATGGAAACACACTATCCAAATGATGGTTTATACACAAATACTGTATCCGTTCCGATCCTAATGTTTTGCCGGTCATTTTCAGTCAGTTGGGTAAAATATTCCTTGGTCATTTGCCCCGAAGCTGGCATTAATGTCCATACGTGAGCATTTACACCGGCGTTAAAGGCTCAGGGCCACTCAAACTCTCGTCCAGATTTGCATTTTTATGAGAGTCATAAAATTATACTGCTCTTGGAACTCATAATAGTTGCTACAGGTCTCTGTTGTATTTTCTATCAAATATTTTCAGTTAATCTTTCATCGGCCCATCAGGAATGTAGGGACTCGGGGCTTTGCCAATCATTTCTGATGTTTAAGGCGAGATAGTCGTTGGCCATGACTTGTTATTCCCAGCCATTTTTCCTGATATACTCGCTTGTGTACCATATCTACAGTAGTTGGAACGCCTAAAACCACTACACCACCAGATGCATACATACATACACACTCATTTCTCTCTCTCTCTCTCTCTCTCTCTCTCTCTCTCTCTCTCTCTTTCTCTCTCTCTCTCTCTCTCTCTCTCTCTCTCTCTCTCTCTCTCTCTCTCTCTCTCTCTCTCTCTCTCTCTCTCTCTCCAATGTCTTCTCATACAGGATCATAAGGAGCTTTTTCTCTCCCAACCCTTCTTCTGCGTTTTACCTTTCCCATCAAATCCCATTCCCTGTCTCTTCCACTTTCTTCTGTTACTTCCTTCCTCTCTTCACAATTCCAAGGCAGATTCAGGAAGGTTGGAATGGGCTATGTTCCGTGCTAGCGTAATAGGATGTTTCTATGGGGAGCTATCAGAGTAAGCGAGGGTTGAGAGGGAGGCGCGGGGAGGGAGTAAAAAGCATGTAAGGGGAAGAGCTGGTAAAAGAGGAATGGTGAAGAAGGTAAGAAGAGAGAGAGAGAGAGAGAGAGAGAGAGAGAATGACAGAATGGACTACACAAGACCTCATCACATAAAACACTGGCGCTGATTCAGTACCGTTACATCAGTCCTGAATCAAACACTCCGAGCGTGCTTTGGTAGAGACGTTTGGTATTAGCACTGCCCAAACATTGATATCAGCTGCATGTGGAAGAGCAGCTGTGCCTTGGGAATAGGAGTGTTTAACTTACACTCCAAACTTGATTTGTAAATAATGATAGAGCTGGAGAAGCTCAATATGTTTACCTTAAATCTCTCAGTTATCCATGCTCTTCACTTTCCCTATATCGCTTCTGTCTGTTCGCCTCATTTCTTTTTTCGCCTACATTCTCTTTATTATTCTTGCAGTCTTTTCCACTCTACCAATATCTCTGCTTCCCAATCTCTGTTTTCTGTGTACCCTTCTTTGTGTTCGTATTTTCCTGCTATCTAGAGCTGGTTTGTATCGTTTTTCTTCTTTTCTTTTTTAATAACAAATTCCCTTTCTACAATCCCATCCAATCACCTTTCCTATTTTCTCCTTTCTCACTACACTTCCTCCTTCCCAGTTTCAAGACAGCTTCAGGAAGGAGGAAATGGACTGAATTCCCTGCTGACTTCAAAGGATGTTTCTATGGGGAGCTCTGAGAGTGTGTGAGAGCTGAGAGGGAGGCGCAGGAGAAGGATGAAGTGCAGAGAGGATGAGCTGGGCAAAGAAAGGAAGAGTAGGTGAAGGGAGGAAGGTACGGGAGAGAAGAGTAGGTGAGTGAGGAAGGTAAGGGAAAGAAGAGTAGGTGAAAGGAGGAAAGTAAGGGAGAAAAGAGTAGGTGAAGTGAGGAAGATAAGGGAGGGAAGAGCAGGTGAAGGGAGGGAAGAGCAGGTGAAGGGAGGAAAGCAAGAGTGAGAAGAGCAGGTGAGGGAGGAAGGTGAGAGAGGGAAGAGTAGGTAAAGGGAGAAAAGTAAGAGAGAAATATCTATCTATATATATATATGGTGAGTGTGTGTGTGTGTGTGTGTGTGTGTGTGTGTGTGTGTGTGTGTGTGTGTGTGTGTGTGTGTGTGTGTGTGTGTGTGTGTGTGTGTGTGTGTGTGTGTGTGTGTGTGTGTGTGTGTGTGTGTGTGTGTGTGTGTGTGTATGTGTTTTATACGCGCGCGTGCATGTTCATGTGTCTGAACAGAGCAAATTAATTCCCTTAATAAAATTAATTCATCCATACATCGAGAATAATCAGTTTAAGTTGGTAATAGCTGGTAACGGAAGTGTGTGTGTGTGTGTGTCTGTGTCTGTGCGTGTGTGTGTGTGTGTGTGTGTGTGTGTGTGTGTGTGTGTGTGTGTGTGTGTGTGTGTGTGTGTGTGTGTGTGTGTGTGTGTGTGTGTGTGTGTGTGTGTGTGTGCAAAGGAAATTACTTCCTTTTATGAGAGTAGTTTAGTCATTCAACACAATGATTTGTTTAAGTTGGTAATGGCTTGCAACGGAAATGTGAGTGTGTGAGTGTGAGTGTGTGTGTGTGTGTGTGTGTGTGTGTGTGTGTGTGTGTGTGTGTGTGTGTGTGTGTGTGTGTGTGTGTGTGGACGAGGCTGGAGGAGATTAATATATTTCGGATGGAGTGCTTGTTCCTTGAATTGTCCGTGTATCTAAACGTCTGTTTCATGACGTCGTTCTCTGTAAGCGTTAAGAAGGAAAAAAATTATGTCCATGAATTTTTATCCATATGTAGGAAACACCCTTCACCCTGTAACACTCTATGCTCCTTAATACACTCCACTACTTTGTCCTTCCGCTAGGCTTTCTTTGTAACATGTTTCCTCGGCAGTTTGTCCTTTTCGTTAATTCATGAATGGTGTGTCCTGCTAACATTTTCGTATGATTAACTTAGAGTGCAGTAAAGTGGTTATAGAATTCTGGAGTAGCAGGAAGAACTGTCTCCATAAATATCTCTTCAGTCTTTGGTGGAATTCTCTAATTTGGAATTCTGCTGTTCCCTAACATCATATTATCAATTACCCATGTATCCAGGCTTATCATCCACCGGCTGTTCTGTATAACGACCACACCTCATTATTCTCTCTCTCTCTCTCTTTCTCTCTCCCAGGTTTAAACATCAAAACATCATGCCCTTAAATCTTTGATACAGTACTTGGAACAAAGTTGTTTTTTTCTATTTCTTCCGCCAACGAAGTTGGACAGATGTTTTGTATTCTCCTATGTTTATTTATTTGTCTGTTTGTGTACAAGATATCTTAAAAAGATGTCATCGGATTTAAATATACTCTGCTTTATAGGTGGACAATCGATTTCTTAAAGAACCTTAACCTCCCTTCCCCCGGTATCTGGTGGCAGGTCTGTAACTTCCACGTAGGTATATTTTGGCCGTAACTAGAGATTGCAAATCCAGCCTTACAAACTAGATGGGCATGCTAGAAATAGCAGGCCAGTACATGGACTTACCATTTTACTGATGCGCGGTCGAGGAAGGAGGGCTGAGTGTACGTGTGTGTGAGGGCCTGGCTGTGGGGCCGGCAGTGGGGGCGAGTGACGGGAGGCCGCGAGGGTTGCCACTGAGAGAATTGTGAGCCACAGTTTCTCATATGGAGGAAAGACAGGCCTAGCTGGCAACCTCAACCAGCCTGGGCCGTGCAGCTATGCAAGCAATGGCGCAATATGACAAAACGTTTATTTATGTGAACTGATGTGCCCTCCATACAAGTCAATAGACGTAAACGTTGGGGGGAGGGGTCAATAGCTGTATGCAGCTGCTGCCAATTCCTATCAAGAAGCCTAAATCTATTCAAGAATTTCAAGAAAAAATATGTACTGAAGGTCTTGGGTCGAACAGCAAAAGACATACATATACAACTTGGTCTTGAGACGAAGTAACAGCGTGTATCACCGGTGACCTCAAATGACCTCGGAGGTCAACCTCACATAGCTTGTGTCCGAACTGGAGGTCATGTGTGTCTTCATGACAAAAATTGGGCTGCAGAGGTACCCGGCGTTGCCAGGGCCAAAAAGGCGAACACTTTACGAGTGACCTCAAATGTCCCAGATATGAATTTTTACCCGCCTAAAACCATCCTTGGGTCACCCTGCTTCAGAATATGTGTCTGGGGCCTCTGGCTCTTGGTTTGGGCGTGATTGAAGGGCAAACAAAGAAACAAACAAACAACGTGGCGCTTATATATATAATATAATATATATATATATATATATATATATATATATATATATATATATATATATATATATATATAGATTGATAGATACATAGATAGATAGATAGATATACCTCCATCTCGTGTTCCCTGTCCACTCTCATACATCGCACCCTCCCTACTTCACTCTAATCTGTTCCCTCATGCCCTGTTGCCTGCCCTCCTCTCCGTCCCTCGCTACACCTCCGACAACCCTGTCCAGGGGAACACTGTAAGTGGTGAGGGATGGCTGGAATGTGTCACTCCCACATGTGGACGCAAAAATATTAAATTTTTCATAACAGATTTAACTGAAAGCTTATCATTAATTCCAATATTTATGTCGGTGTTTTATATAAATGTATGTATGTATCGTTATATGTATGTATGTATGCATGTACGGTTGAATGTATGTATGAATATATGTATACATGTATGTATTTTGTATGTATATATGAATGTATGTATGTTGTATGTATATACGGTATGTATTTTGTATGTATGAATGTATGTATGTATTTTGAAAGTATGAATGTATGCATACATGAAGGCATATGTATTTATTATGTGTATGTATATGTATGTGTGTATGCATTTTGGATGTATGTATGTATGAATGTGTATTTTTGTATGTATGTATGTACAGTATGTATATATGTATGCATGAATGCATATGTATGTATGTATGTTGCGAAGCTCTTATCCCTAACAAACTTACTTAACTTACTTGAGAGAGAGAGAGAGAGAGAGAGAGAGAGAGTCCTGTTTCTTACGCCTGAAATATATTCCCCTATTTTTTTTTTTTTTTTTTTAGACGGATGCCTTTACCGAACCATTTGTATAAGGCACATATGAGACAAACACTGTATATTCTCTACTTCTTCCAGTTCGAAATTATTAAATATATGCCTCCTAATGCCCAGAAAAAATTAGAAACAGGTCATTTGTGGGAAGTGCATTATTTACTGTGTTTGAAGTAGTGGCACCAAACAATGCAACGGCAAATATAGAGACTGGCGTGGATCCACAACAACAATAATTCGTTGAGAAGGACCAATTCGTAAGACACTAATTCCGGCTGACTCTTATAATGTAATGCTGACTAGTTAAATAATATAAAAACGAAGATGACAAAGCAATGGTACGCCAAGGGAGTTTTACAGTGTCAAGTCACAGTCAGATCAACAGTTCAGTAATACAAACAATGAGATATTATTGGTGCTGCGAGGAATAAATAAGTAGAGGCCATGATGGGTGAGGGGTAGGAAAGGGAGGGAGAGCGTTGGGGGACATGGAATACAACATCTGATGAGCGAAATCAACGATGTCAAATAATGGGACAATGAATCATACGCCAAAGGAAATGGCAAGGAATCTCATAGCACTTGTATTCATTATTAAAACCTACAGTACATAGAACAAAGTCTTTAGAAAGCAGGAGCGCGATTAGGTTCTATTCAACAATTCTATTTAGGTGAAAATAAAAATCAATATTTCGTAATGCTAAGAAACCATCTAAATTAACTCATTAGAAGACGGTCCCTTCCTTTGGTCTTTTCGATCTGGCGATTGTTGGATGACTATTCAGGTGATGATAATCCCAGGAATATACATGAATCGAGCATCTCTCAAATAAACCCTTAAAGAGCGCAGGGTCTCACGGAAGCATTTTGATGAGGCTTCTGCCAAATGATTACATTCATATTAGGATAACATTTCTCCTCGAAAGTGTTTGTGAATGAGGTGAAGACGTGAATAATTACCAGGTGGATGTTCTGATAACTTCATCTACATTTAAGGTGATGAGCAGTCCCAAATAGGAATAATGATATGTAAGTGACCACGATCATTGTGCAATGTTAACATTTGGGAAACCATAGTGGAAATACATTTATACCACAACATGACTGGCAGAAAGGATGATACCTCTTTGGGCGTGACTAAATGCAGAATATATTTACAGTGAGACAGCCATGTGGAAACAATATTATTACAAAGGGGGTAATCGACCCGAATTATGATACCGATGTGATGTAACTGATCCTAACTCTAGCACAGAGAAAAAAATGTATTACAACCGATAAAGGTAAACATTGAGTAACTGGCAGTCATTCACTGACTCTCACTCACTGTTGTCACTCCTCTCTAACTGGCTGTTGCACAGTAACTAACGTTGTCACTGTCCGTCCGCCACTGACCAGCAGACTCATTGACTCACTCACTGTTTACTGACTGCCTGTTAATGACTCACTGTTTGCCTGGCTAACGCTCATTAAATGCCCCTGGCTCACTGACTGCTGCAAATAACTGCCTGTTACTTTCTGGCTCTCAAAGGCTATTAGACTTAGAGCCTTTAAACTTGGCCAACTAAGTCGGACAAAAGTCCGCTTCTTTTGGACAAATCTGGTGGCAGTCTATCGCCGGGTCTCTGGATAATATCCATTACACAAAAAAGTTAGTTTGCCATGTCATCTCAAGTACCGCTTGGGCTAGCCTTAAGGCTGACACATTAAGGAAAGGTGTATGGTTCCAATCGATTGATTATTATCTGAGATCGCCTGGGGTAAAAAATTGAGATTTTGTCTGATATCATGGATTTCACCTAATTTTCCATGAAGGATTAAAGCTAGAACCACCAGACTTGGTGGACAAATAGACTGTGATGATCTAAGGTGGCATGCACAAGATCAGTGACCTTGACCACAAGGTCCCTTCATTGCACGGCTTCTAGTATACAATGGCTGTGGGGAATTCTTCTTTATCGAAATTTTCCTTGGACAATTTTACTGTGTTTTAGTTATTCTTACATATTTTATAAGTGCGATATTTCAAAGTGTATTTAGCCTATACCCTTCAAACATGGTCAGTTTATTTGGAAAGCTGTCCACTTCTTTTGTCCAAATATTGTGGTAATCTGTCAGTCGGATCTCCATATATTTTCCGGAACACAGAAAGGTGAGTCAGCCATGCTATCTCAAGAACTAGGGAGCTGAAATTTTACTAAAGTACAGCCTTCAGGCTGACGCAGTGTGGAAAGGAACGTGGTTTTTAATCCGTCGACTGCTTTTTTATATCGCCTGGGGGAGAAATTGTGACTTTTCTGGATATTCCGGATGTCACCTAATTTCCCATGAAGGATTAAAGCTAAAGCCACCAAACCTGGGGGACTTATAAACGGTTGTGACCTAAGGTGAAATGTACACAGTTCCTTTATTGGTCGACTTCTACTAGGCAGTGGCTGTGGGAAGTTTTTCTTTATCAAAATTGTCCTCGGACAATTTGGGTGTTCTAGTTATTATTATTAGTATTACCTTCGCCGAGGAGGTTACGTTGTTGCCCGCGTTTGTTACTTTGTCTGTCTGTTGGCAACTTTATTCAAAAAGTTATGAACGGATTATGATGAAATTTTGTGGAACGGTTGGCCATGGGCCATGTAAGAAATTACTGAGTTTGGGGGCGGATCCAGATCCGGTTCTGGAGTATTCCGCACAATATCTCCAAAAGTTTTCAATGAATTCCAATGAAATTTTGTGGAAAGGTGGGTCATGGACCAAGAATGAATTAATCAAATTTTGGGGCGGATCCGGATCCGGATCCTATATCCACGGATCCTGATCTGGACCCTTTTTAATGGTAATGGCATTGACAGAGGTATGCGCTCTCTGCGTGCTTTCAATTTATCATTATTATTAGTATTAGCCGTTTCTAATGAATTATTTAATGTAATTTATTACCAGTCCCTCCTTTTTAAAAGTTTCCCGTAGTTTGAAAAAAAAAATCATGTAGCGATATTTGAAATATATCTATAAAAGACGTTATCAGAGTGAAGAAATATTAGCTATGAATATATTTCACATGATATTAGGCTTCATCTCATGCAGTAACCTGAAGAAACATTCACACCTTGATATTCTAATGCCGTTAATATGATGGACTTTTTCATTGCAGGAGAAAACAGTTTACCATAATTTTTTAACTGTTTCTTTCATTCACTGTTTCCGATAGTGTTTATATCATGCTGGATTGGCTTGACATTTTAACTACCGTTTTCAGTTGCAACGGTTGGTGATGGAGGGTAAGGGGAGGCTTCTGTCTTCAGTTATTTTTAAGTCACAAATCAGATAATATATCACTTTATTATCAATCATATGCATTGCAAAGGATCTACAGGTTTGTTGTAGTTGGCTCTTGTTCTTACCTACAGTGCAAGGCGAGGTAAATGTAGCTGATTAATTTTGTCCCTACACACTGTTTCTGGCATAAACCGAAGTAGGATCATTTGCCTTTGTATATATATAAAATTGGTCTCATAACACTGGACGTTCTTTCACATTTTACTGACTTCCCACTGATTGCTGGGTTTTCGTTGTCCTGGGGAGGAAGCGTGACCATTCCTGTTCCTTTTGGTGTATGGGATGTTGCAAGTGTAAAAGTATGTCGTTAGTTAGCATGGTACATCGTTGGCACAATTATCAGTAGTTCTGCATGATTTTTTACTCGATTCCTTTGTTCCTTCACTTCCGTTTTTCAAAGCAGTTGGATCTTTCACTTTTTTTTTTTTTTTTTTACGTTCATGTCAAAAACCTTATCAGAAAGCATTAAACTTACTGTCAGTCTAACACACACACACACACACACACACACACACACACACACACACACACACACACACACACACACACACACACACACACACACACACACCGTCTCACATCCATCACTCCCACAACCGGAAATTAACCCCCAAGGAACTTTAATCAAAGTCTCCACATCAGACCCTCCAGTCACCTCACTATCGCCTCCCTCACCCTGGCTCGTCCACACTGCATGAGAGATAAATCAGGCGTAGGAGCGTTGATTCGTGCAGTCGTAAGAAAATGGTTTACACACAAATATTCAAACTTCTATCGGCGTGTACCCTTTGAGGTTTTGTGTCATTACTTGCACAACATTTCTGATATGTGAAAAGGGACACGTATAAAATTTTTAATTTGTTTGTACTCAAAATATCTTTCATTGTTTCATTAAATTATTTTCTGGTTACTAAGTCTAACAGAAATAACAATAATCAAGGCAAGAATCTGTTTTATGCAGAGTTTACTAAGACCATTTCGAGTTTTGGTGCCCAAGATTCGTATTACCAAAGTTAACCATTCTTCTACTCGATGTGGTATTCTATTTGAGCGTAAAAGTAATATATATTTTTAATTCATACTTGTTGAAGCAAGATTTTCTGTGGTAGCTACACTCCTACAGAATATTGCACAAAATTATTATGCCTCATACAAATAGGATTTTATATTTTGAGGACAAGAATGCATGTGTATAAAATGAAACCCTTTAATGCGTCACCCAGATGGAAATAATCAGGTATAAGCAAGAGTACACCATGTATCAGGCACGTCATACACGTCTTCTGATAAGAAATGAAGATTCATTTACATACATATGCGGTAAGAAAGCGTATAATCTATTGTATTAAGGAATTAATCCGAGATATTGAAAAAGAAAACAAAGATAGTTATAAACGCATAGCCCGTGTCTTAGTGCCGTTGTAAATCCTGTGTGACAACCTCAGCAGGGGCAGTGATTGCATGTCGCACACCCCCAGTTGACATACTGATTATGTTACTATGGTCATGGTTTAATAAGACAGTTAATTATACTTGTACGGAAACAAAGAACTGTATTACTGCCATTCGACTTCCGACTAGTTTTGAGATGTAAGTATATTTTTTCAGATGACGAAGTACAGAATACAATTGCCGCAAAATGAGCATTTAAAACCCATCAGAACCCTATTAGAACACACTCGTGTACCAGCTGGTTTAAAATATTAACGTTTTCGAAAAGGGCGAACATTTGTAAAGTTCGGGGGGAAATTTTTCAGTGGCATAGTGGTGAAGACTTCGAGTTGTGTTTGTGTAATAAAAGACAAAATGGGATTGGTGATAATAAATGTATATGTGAAATTCATGGACAGAGGAAGGTGGATGGTTAGAGCATTAATTGAGGGAACTGGTATAGTAACTGATAAAATGCAGTTCTTGTACATCATACGCAATAAGAAGCTGTTAGAAGTAAAGTATCTGTAGTGTATCGAGAAGAGAAACATTAGTGCTGTGACTGCATAATATTTTCCTACGTAGGTGAGTTGCAGAACTATGAAAATATACTGATAGACTAAACCAACCTCCGTATCGAGTATGGGGGAACAAGGACAGTAGTTGTTTGTGGCTTCAGTAATGGGTGTTCGGTGAGGATAATGATTCCTCACAGGGAGCTGGGATCACCCTTGAACATTCTGAAATTCATGACAGTGAGGGAGAGAAGGAGGTTATGTTGCCCTTGCCATCACAGAAGCTGGCAGTTTGTGTCACTGCTTGATGGTGCTGTCGGTTCTCGCTGTACTATCTCTTCGTGAAGGTTTCCCGTCTGGTTGCATTATCTTGGACAATGGTTGGATGGACGAAGTGACGGCATATACCATTGCTGCCACAAGTTATGAGGAGGGACAGAAGGAAGTTATGTTGCCCTTGTCATCACAGAAGCTGGTAGTTTCTGCCATTGTTTGATGGTGCTGTCGGCCTGTTTTCGTGAAGGTTTCTCATCCTGATTTGATTAACTTGGACAACGGTTGGATTGGCGAAGTGACGGCATATACCACAGCTGCCACAAGTTATGCGAGGCGAACTCTGGGGAGGTTTGATGGCTGGACTGTGGCGTAAGGCGTGGTGTGTTGATGAGAAGTTCCCGGGAGATGATGCGAAATCGTGCTTGGTAATAAGAGAATTAGTACAAAGTCTGGGCCTAGAGCAAAAGCTGCTACAGTTGAAGTGTCATGGAATAGGGTTGACTGGGATCACACTGTAACAATATTCTTTGAAAAGTACAAATAGATAAGTACAACCTACTGTAAATTGTAAAGAAAATGGCAGGTCTTTCCAAGGTAAGTCCTCCGAAAACTGGTAAGAGAATTTCATGGTCTGGAAGAAATTGTGTGTGTGTGTGTGTGTGTGTGTGTGTGTGTGTGTGTGTGTGTGTGTGTGTGTGTGTGTGTGTGTGTGTGTGTGTTTTCTAGCAGAGTGGGAACTTTGGTCATCCACTTTGTATTCTTCCAGTTTCAGGATAGTTCTGCTAGTGTATCATCCAATCTGAATGCATGAGCAAGACAGTCAATATAACCCTCATATACAATGACAAATATGGAGCACCGGTAGCCCAGCTGAGAATCTGATTTGGACGGATGAGATGGTAAAGCCTAATTGATCTTATCTGACAAGAAAGGAGCCTAATATTTTCAAAGCTGGCGGCTGGCTGTTTGCCCGAGTGCATTCATTAGTAACGATGTAATTTATAATATTTGTTATAAGAGTTACAATAACCTTTTCTGACGATAAGACTGTTCAGAAAAAAAAAATAATTTGCACAGACTAATTTTTTAAATGAGGCCTTACAAAGTCCATCAGAGTGCCTAGATACGTGTGAAATTTCCGTTTTCCTACCAAATCAGCATATTGCCGTAATAATGACGTATAATTTACCTTAATATGCCTGAACATGGAAAAAATCAGGGAACTCTTTAAAACTCTCCGACAGTGTTGATTTGGCAGGAGAAATGAAAATGTCACAAGTATCTAGGCGATCTGATAGACTTTGTTAGGCCACATTTTAAAGTTAATTATGCAAATCCATCCATCATCTACTCACTTGATGTAGTGCTGCCTACTTCTTCCTTCCTTCCCGTTTGTCATTCTTTTTTCTGTCTGCCCTCCTCTCTTCCTATTTCTCTCATCTTTCTTGTCAATTTTACTACTCTTCTTTCCTATTCAGGCGGTTTCACATTGCGTGATAAACCCAATGATTCCTGTAAGCCATGAAATCACTTACAACGCTGGGTGGTAACCATATAATCAACACATATGTGTTCCCTACATGCCAAGAAATGGGTTGGGAGAGGGTTAGTGCCCCTCCCTGTAAATCAAGTTACTCAAAGACAAATGGTCATCCCAGACAGGATTATGGCATCAGGCTATAAAACAGATATATAGTTCTTCTCCGGCGACAATGAACTGTGATATATATTTCACTGTGACCTTGACATTTGATTTATCATTCTCAAAGTATATTTACTTTTTCTTTCTTGTAACCCGAACCCTTCCATAAGTTTTAATCTACATCAGATAAAACTGTCTCAGGTTATCTTTATTCCATACACTGACCTTTGACCTATCGCTCTTAAGACCTATGGGTCACACACTTGGGTGATCCTTAGCTCATCCACCAAGACTTCAAATCAGATTAAAACTATTTTATTTTTCTCACCTACAGACACGTGGGCCGAAATTTGACTTAACCGTGCAACCTGACTGAGTGTTCTCAAAATCTCTTCGTTCTTCCCTGACCCTTAATCCTGTCCCAAAGTTCGGAGTATAGGAGTTATAAACTGCCTAAGCTGACCTTGAACATTGACCTTGGCCTTTGACCCATTGCTCCCCCAAACAATGTCAATTACTTTGGTCAATTCTCAGCCAATCCACCAAGTTTGGCTAAAACTGAATGAAAACTGAATGAAAAATTTGTTAAACACTCACACAGGTTTGACTTTTACCTTGCCCTGTGACCTTCATGTTTGACAGATTGTTGTTAAAACTGATTCCTTGTGTAGCCTCCATGACTCATAAGCATTTCACACACTTTAGTGTCAAATCGTGTAAAAACTGGTTAAGTTGGCCTTGATCGTTTTCCTTGGCCTTTTGATCTATTGTTCTAAAAAAACAGTAGGTCAGCTTCTTCTCCGAGGCTTCACCCTTCCACCAAGTTTATCTAAAATTGGATGAAAACTAAGTTATTTTTGCTGTGAAATCTGTGTTATTAATGATGAACACTCACACGGGCCAGCGTTGACCCTGCCCTGTGATCAAGAATTTGCAGGATCCACACACAAAATTTATCTTTTATTTTCATTCTTAGCTTACATTTAATTGATCCCCCAAATTTGGTCGAAACTGGAGAAAATCTTTTGAAGCTGATTTTTCTAGGTCAGCTTTTGATCTAGGCCTGTGACGTGACCTTTTATCTACTGTCTTCCCAAACAAAAGGTTTCATCAAGAACCATCTCTCAACCTTTCTTTCAGGCTGGAGTAAAATCAGTTAAGACTGTTTGAGTTGTTCACACACACACACACACACACACACACACACACACACACAAACACACACACACACACACACACACACACACACACACACACACACACACACACACACACACACACACACACACACACACACACACACACTTCTCTAAATACATAACATCCTCTCTCGCTTGCAAAATTCACGCCCGGCTGCAGGCCTAAGCTCTCCAGCGACAGTGTGGTGTCTGGTAAATTTGTACACAGTATACACCCGCTCAAACGCACAACTGGGACACACACACACACACACACACACACACACACACACACACACACACACACACTGTGTGTGTGTGTGTGTGTGTGTGTGTGTGTCTCTCTCTCTCTCTCTCTCTCTCTCTCTCTCTCGCTCTCTCTCTCTCTCTAACACACAGCATCCTTAATTACCAAGCTCATGTCATAAACCATTTTTTCCCTGTTCCCTTGTCGCCTCGGAGTCCCTGCACAAACAGTCTTCATGTTTTTAAAATAATTCATCCTCGTCCTTTCTCATGTAAAATATTAAATCCATTTATTTAAAAAAAAATTGCAAATGAGGTTCATGAGACATCTGTATTATTGTGAGAATTATTTAAGGTAAAACTTTTTGTGATACGCCTGTATGAAAATTAATTATCTTGTTGACACTCCTTATTTCGAGAAATACGCGTTAATTAATATTTAGGGTGTATGGTTCAGTTTTGCTATCTTTTTTGTGGGTAATATCAAGCACATCATTGTCATTCATAGTCAAGGAAAAAGACAACAATGGTAAGAATCATGGCATCATTTGTGTGTGTGTGTGTGTGTGTGTGTGTGTGTGTGTGTGTGTGTGTGTGTGTGTGTGTGTGTGTGTGTGTGTGTGTGTGTGTGTTTGTGTGTGGAGATACTAGCGTGATAGGTGAAACTAAAGGGGTCAACACAATTATAAAAGAGATGAGCATAGGGATAGCTGAACGCAGTGATTGAGCAGTTTGGAAATGATAGGTGATCGATATATTTAATCAGATAATCACAGCAGTGAGCATCATAGGTTACTGGCCCCGAATATCCACGTAGCATAATGGGACTACAGTAAAACTATTTCTCCATGTAAAAACAAGGATCAGCAAATCAGGTCAGGTGCGGGTAAAAGGATGGGTCTATTATGATGTGGCAGGGGTAAACCAGCTCTGCTCTCGGGCCCTGCTGCGGATGTCACTGATTGCACTGCGCACTTGACCCTTGTGCGGTGTGGTGCGGTGAGGATCTGTCCCTTCTCCCTTTGGGGCTAAGATGCGAATGAATGTGTTTAAATGGATGAGTAAATGGGGAATGTGTCGTCCTGTCTCCTCTACCTCCCTTTCCTTGGGGGAAGCAGCCTAGGTATATAGATAGATAGAAAAACAAGGAAAATCTTTACAATGTACACAAAATCGTCAACACTTCAACCTCGTCAAATTCAGAATCATTAAAGCTCATAGCCATTGCTACCATATCATCATACAGATTTTAAAAAGCCTAAAATATATAGAAGTCTGGAAAGGGAACGTCCAGAACTGTTTGTACCCTCCCCAAGCACGGGTGAAAGAAGCACTGCTCGTCATTCCTAAGGCAGTCCACGACGTTGCGCCTCTCTACAACCCTATGACTGGTAAGTTTACAACGTAGTGAAAGGCAGAAGCAGTTTAGTATCTTTCAGTATTCGACACAATAATCTGTTTTTTAGAAAATTTAGTGATGCAGTAACAAGAAATGTCTACTAACCTCCTCAGGCCCGTGACGTCTTTTAATTAAGTTGGTTAAAGAGAGACGATTTTACTAAGCGTTAAGAAACTTTGTAAGTAATAGGTGGTGGCTCCTAACATCCAGTCACTTGATGTAGAGGTTCCTTCGGGTGACTCTGCACTAAGTTACAAGCCAAATGGGTACTTGTACCTCCATGAACCATTTAATATTTTGATTATAACTACATAATCAACCAAACGGGTGGTGGTCTAGTGGGTTACGGAGCTTTGACCGGATGTGGCAGGACTACATAGCAAAGCCCGTGGTTACTGCCTTCCTGATAGGGCAATAAATGAATAAATGAGGAATTATGTATATACATGAATAAAATGCTCACATATTTTCTCCCCTATAACACACTTTCATAAAATCTAAAGCACATGTTATTTGAATTCCGACGATCAAGTATAAAAATCAGCATAGCGATTATTCTCTCTCTCTCTCTCTCTCTCTCTCTCTCTCTCTCTCTCTCTCTCTCTCTCTCCATTTCTTTCATACATTTTTAGCCTTCTTTACGAAACTAAGCATTTTCTCTTAATTTTCTCTAACCATTCTTAGTGCGATGACGTCTTTTTCAGTCCAATCACCAAACGATTTTATTTACCTTTAGAGGGACAAGCCACAGAGAACAGGTGTTTTTGGTATTAATTTTTTAATGGTGATCACAGGCATCATAACATGGGTCGTGCATCGAAACGACCGAGACAAACTTTTATACCCTGCAGGTCAACACAAAAGGAAATACTCTTTGTGGAAAGATGAAATAGTTAAGATTAGTACACCAAATGAAATGAAATCTTCAAAAATTAATAATAGTAATAAATAAATTGGATCATTTACCAAGAAGCATTGAACTTGAAACGATTATAAACATACTAATTTACAGCTTTAGAGAGTGCAGTAAACAGTTCAGCCTCTTGTGAGAGCACAGCAGCACAGCCTATTCGTGTAGCCAAGCTGTGAGGCCAGTGTGGCAGAGATACAGCTTCTGTTGATGGAATTTTAGAGTTATGGGTTTTCTTCGTTTCACTCCCATCTTAAATGTCAGGACCAACTTCCTAGCCCCGGGCTCCTACGCTCCTCATGGGGCAATGTAGGATTGGATGGATGGATGGATGGATGGATGGTTTTCTTTGTCTGTCGGTGTGTTGATTATATATGTAAACATCCTCAAAAAGTTTTCCAGTCATCTTGAATCAGTGGTGTTATTGATTAATTTTAACTATTCATAAACATATTAGGAAATTAATAGATTTTTTTTTTTCGGTAGGTTACGATGAAGGAACTTATGCTATGGATTCTCCTCTACATAGCAAGAGGATATGCGCACTTAGACCCCCAACACATAGTACGACAAGGATGCCTCATAGCTCCAACGGCCACGACTACAATCGTTAAGGACGTCATGAGTACTGAAATAAGTCTAGATTACTTGTATGAATTACCTACTTATCTAGACAGTCTTGCGAAGCCGATGCGAACTCTGGACTTCATGATAGGAAATTATGTTTCACAAGCACATAACACAAAGGAAGTGAATGAAATGGTAAAGTTAGCGAAATGGAAACTAGAACAGGCAAAGTCAACTATGCTGATCATGATCCAAGATCTCCCATCTTATGGAACGGAGGTACTGAGCGACAGGAACAACATCACACGTACTCGCCTAAAGCGCGGTTTGTTCGACCTGGGTGGCTCAGTTCTTGGGAACATCTTTGGATTGGCTACAGAGGATGACCTTCAAGAAATAAACAACAAATTTAATAAAATAGCTCAGATACTAACATACCAAGATAAATTCATCACAGGACAGAACTCAGCAATGAAGACAATTGTGAAAAATCTGAAAAAGGCAGAAAACATAGCTCTCGAGAGTGTAGATAAAATAAATGAAATGGAAGGAAACATTACACTTTTCCAACACTTCTCCACCATCACAGAACATATTGACACGATTCTACTACAATTAGAGAACACTAGAGATCGTTTCAGGGCACTTATGCAAGGAATTTCGAATGCTGGTGATGGCAAGATCACAATTGACTTACTCCCAGTTCATGAGCTACGTCAGATAATTAGTCAAAGGTAACAACTAAGAATATGTCGTATGTGTATACTGTAGTAAAATTACAAATATGAAATTAAACACAAAAATGATTAAAAACTGCATTTACATAAGATTAGCCTATTTATCACTATTTCTCTCATACATAAACATAAATTGAAGCCGTTGTTCCGCAGTAGGGAATTCATGCAATATTATCCATATTTAGAAGCAACACTAACACCAACATCAGTAGTAGTTCATGTACCATTCATAACTGAAGACCTGTTCACAGTATACCAAATACACCCCTTCCCCTATAAAAATAACAACACTTTGGTCATCATCAACATCAACACAAACACCGAACTCATCATGGTCTCCAAGAGACGGGACATTGTCACTTTCGCAAGTGAATCAACGATTGAACGAAAGTGCCGCACATCCTTACATGCTGTTCATCTTTGTCCTGCGTACATTTTCACGTTTCAACCTACTGATACAGTCCCTTGTGAAATGGCTATCATCAGAAATGACAATATTCATAATCATTGCAACTTCACTTTTGCTCCAGATAAACTTGTACACCATCAACGCATCGGACACTCACAGTTTTTTTTAATTCACTCATAACAAAGTGACTGCAAAGAAAAATGATTAGACAGAACAGTACCAGGAATTATGCACGGCTCATTAACTTGGTACACTGATTACTGTTAATCATTTCATTTACGTATCTTTATACTTTGGTTTTGCAATTACTATTACGGCTGTATGACTAATGGTTTCTACTTTATATGTAAAAGGGTCTCTCAAGACATCATTCAACAATTCTATAATGTCGGCTTTTTTTGTTTTTAAGCTCCGAAGATGGTACGTATCACCGAAACGTTACCTAAACAAATCAAGATGATAGTGTATATTCAAGCCCTGGTATTCCTGTATATATATATATATATATATATATATATATATATATATATATATATATATATATATATATATATATATAGAGAGAGAGAGAGAGAGAGAGAGAGAGAGAGAGAGAGAGAGAGATACATGTATATATAATCCAGTCTGAAATACTAACAATCGGACTGCCATGTATATAAGAGCAGCAACCCCTCCCCTCTCCACACAGACATACTGTAGTGTATATACATAAATCTCGTCCCCAGCTGCCCTCATGCATCACTACTTGGACACCAACAGCCTTCATCTGAAAGTAATATACCAACAAATCACGTGAAGATGAAAATGTAAAAAAAGGATGAGTGGAAGCGTGAAAGAGTGAATGTTTGTGTGTGGGAGTGAATGTATGAATGCCTAAAATAAATAAATAAATAAATAAACAAACAAATAAATAAATAAATACACACACACACACACACATATATATATATATATATATATATATATATATATAAGCAACGTTGGGTCTGGTTAGTACTTGGATGGGTGACTGCCTGGGAACACCGGATGCTGTTGGCATCCCTACGTCAAGTGGGGTTGGTGGAGGATTAGTGTCCCTCCCTGTAAAACAATTAACTCTAAGCCCTTGGCCACCCTGTCTGGGATACATGGCGTCTGGCAATGAATGAATGAATGAATGAATGATATATATATATATATATATATATATATATATATATATATATATATATATATATATATATATATATATATATATGAGTGGTCTTGAAGACAAGGAGCTATTCTATGCTTAACTTATCTCAGTTGTAGAAGTGCCCCATGCAGGATACACTATTGATTGTGGGTGACTTCAGTACAGTTACTGGCACTGACAGGAAAGGCTTCGAGGAATGTGTAGGTTCCCGTGGCTCAGGAACCAGGAATTCCAACAGTTCTTACCTTCTGGATTTCAGAAAGTCCCAGAAGCTGAGAATTGCTGGGTCCTGTTTCCAGCAGCCAGAAATTCACCGCTGGACTTGATAATCCAATCCTGGAAGGGTTGCAAAGACGACTGACCACAACCTTGTTAGTACCCACTGGTGATCCATCAGAACTGCAGGGTTTTCAGGAATGCAGAATGCTTTGCTGCTGACCACAGGCTTGTTATTGCCATTCTAATGCTACAAATCAAAACTGAGAGAAGCTCAAAATGCTGCCAAAACAGTTCCATCTTCAGAGTGAGTCTAGGGCTTGATGGATGGACTGAGTACTTTGAGGATCTGTATATGGCTGAATCTCCAACAGGAGAGCTTCCATCAGCTGGCATACAACTGTTGACTGATTTCCCACCAATCAATGATACCATGCCTTCTCTGGAGGAAATCAAGAAAGCTGGGGATAAGTTGAAAAGTGGTAAAGCAGCTGGTGTTTGTAGCATCCTGACAGAACTGATCAAAGCTGAAGATGAAACCATGATCAGGGCATTTCACGCAGTCCAGTCCTCCTGACTGGACAAAAGATCTGGTCATCCCTATCTGGACAGGGAGAGGAGAAAAGCATGACTGTAGCAACTACTGTCGGATTCCAGTGCTCAGTGCACCAGGCAAAGTTCTTGCTCACCTTCTGATGCGTATCCGAGATCATTTACTAGAGCTTTAAAGGCCTGAGCAATCGGGATTCACACCTGCTAGGTCTACAGTTGACCACTTCCTTACTCTTGAAGTTCTCATGGAACGCCGCCTTGAGTATAGACATGGTCTGCATGCAGCCTATGTGCATCTCAACATGATGTTTGACTCAATAAATCAGGAGATACTATGGGAATCTCTTTGACTCCATGGGATTCTCATAGGGATAATCTAATTGATTACTGGCCTGTACTCAAACACTGGGAGTACTGTCAGGTGTGGAGAGGGAACACCTGACCTCTTCCCAGTAGGTACTGCAAGAAGACAGAGATGTGTCCTTGCTTCCTTCAACACATGCAAGGACTGGGTACTTGGTCGAACTGTGAGTCGAAGTCGCTGTGGAGTGTCAATTGGCAATTTCAGAGCTACTGACCTTGACACTGCTCATGATGAAAATATGCTAGCAGAATCACTGGAGATATTACAGAGTCGTCTAGAGAAATTTCAGAAGAATGTAAAGCCATTGGGATTAAGGGTCTCTTAGGCATTTGGTGATTCGTTTGATCAAGCGTTTCAGTCAGTTCAAGCATTTGGTGAGAATGATGAAGTCTTGGAAAGATTCACTTGTCTTAGTAGTATGGTAAATTACATTGGCAAGACAGACCATGAGATTTCTCGTCACATGAGTCTGCCCTACAGGGTTATGAACTTACTTAGCTCGGATATTTGACATTGCGGTTATTTGTGTAGGCGGAGGAAAATTCGATCTTCAAGGCATTGGTGCTCCCTGTCTTATTGTCAGGTTGTGAGATACGGACACTAAACAGTAGCTTGAAGTGGCAAATTAATTCCTTTGGTACAAAATCCCTTCACATGATTATGGGATATCGCTGGTACGATTGGGTACATAACGAGTGACCACTCCGTGAGACTGAATCGAAGTCTACTTCCCACATAATACATCAGCGCCAATTCCAATTGCCCTTTTTCCTGCGTCTGACTCTGTCCATAGGGTGATCTCTGAGAGTTAACCTAGGGTGGGGGAGGCTGAGGGGAAGGTCACGGAAGTCATGGCTGATGCAGGTTGGGCATTCATATTGAGGAAAAACTTAGAGGTGGAAGAGTCGCTGTTTGGAGAATTGCATGAAGGGACCCATGTGGATGGAGTTGAACGGTGAGTGAGGCTATGTGCCCCACAGGGTTTGCCTTCTTCCCTCCCCCCCTCCATGATGATGATGATGATGATGATGATGATGATGATAATGATGGCAAGTGCAGAAAAAGGATAAGTTTTCTAATCAAGCAGAGCATATGCAAAGGAATGATAGAACTTTTGTGATGGGTAATGTGAATGGAGTTTAAGGGTAGGATCTTTTAAGTAATGTAATGGGTCGTTTGTGAAGGAGATAAGAAAGAAAATGGACCCTAAATCAATTAAATATGTAGAGAATAATATTATGCATTGGTAATTGACATCATAGCTCAAAATTTTACACATACTCTCAAGCTAAGAGTTATTGGAGTGAATGAAGATAGAATGATATATGATTATGTGCTCTCGAGTGAAAGATGCTTTAGTGAATTGTGGACATGAGACAACCATGCGCTCACAGATAATAGCAGTAATTCATTTCTTCACAGGGAAAGTACTGTCAGTAACTAAGAAGGGAAAACTGCCTCATTAGATCAAAAGCGGTAACAGTGAGTGCCCTACTACCTCCTTTGGGCAGAAGGTAAACATGGCAGCAGGAGGCAACCCAAATGCCCTGTTGTCATGTATCCATCCATCGTCTAATCCTTTTCAGCCCATGAGAGGTGTTGGGACCCTGGGCTAGGGTACTCGGTAATGACATTCATGGCGAGGATGACCAGCTTCACTCGTTCCTATGGTGCATTATGTAAGCAGTAACTCCCAACCACTACTTGGACGTAAACCCTTGTGGACTCAGCTGGTTGCAGTATTTTAACTCACTTGACCACCAGCCGTTACTTTGCTATATAGTTACCACCAAGCACAGTAAACGGTGTCCTGGGTTATATAAAAAAAAAAAGTCCATCCTTCATATTTTAACTGCGTTACACTAGCGTACATCCGGGCGGCTCTTCTGCCACCATACCACCAACATGCCTCATTACCCATCTGAACTCCAGCATCCCTCTGAACAGGATTCTGTCTATCGTTCAGATACATGTTACAACTTCCAAACCTACAAAAAGGCTAATCTTATATATTACAAATTATTAAAGCCTACTTTCCCTAACACGTAGTATTATTTTATTTTCTCAGCAATCAACAAAAACTGCATAAAACCTTCACACAGGAAATCTTTTTGGCACGACACAAAAGTTCC
Source organism: Coenobita brevimanus (assembly GCF_032717465.1). Taxonomy (NCBI): domain Eukaryota; kingdom Metazoa; phylum Arthropoda; class Malacostraca; order Decapoda; family Coenobitidae; genus Coenobita; species Coenobita brevimanus. The sequence continues at coordinate 36,599,176 of NC_137045.1, read as the reverse complement.
TGTACATAAAACAATACTACTCACACGAGGCGTTAGTAAATTTTTCATCACCATTTACTTTTCTCCCTCAAAGACATGTCATAAAATAAAAACAACAGCAACAACACAAAACGACACATTAGATAGTTCAGTACCCATTATCCGCATGGTTCCATTCTTTCTCTCAATGCATTTAAATTATATAAATGTTTTGTCCTAGATGTGAAACCAAAATTACCTAGATGACAAGCTTTGTATATTTCAAGCCCTCTGCTGTTGCTCCTGATGCTGCTGGGAATGTGGATGACACAGATGCCTATCAGAGTGGCAGTAACTCGCACCTGGTGCTCCCAGACCCGTGTTCAAGGTAGATTTATGCAGTGGGGAGAGTTCACCTGGTCTTCTCAAGCTACATCACAGATTCACGCCTTTGTCCTGTCCTCTGTGAATCCTGCAGCTACTCCCTCCCGTGGTGTATACGTCTAACCTGGTTGTGTAGCCTACAATAGTTCTTACCCAAATTTTGACATTTGTAACTTCAGTTTTCCTCTTCCCTATCCCGTCTCCCATTCTAGCTGATCCTCTTGTCTTCGCCTCTTTTAGCTGTTCCTCCACCTAACTCTCTACATCTTCTCCCTTCTTTTCCCGACCACTACTCCCCATTAGATTCACTATTTATCCATTCTTTCAATCACATCATATCCATCAACCAAGACAACTCGTTCTGTCAGGCAGCTGTGAAAATGTGCAGTCGTTCTGATGGCAGCAGAAAGAAAGCGAGTGAGAAGTGGCAAAGGTGATTCTAATTTCAAATAAGATGCTTATGTGTAGATACTGGGAACGAGACAAAGACTCTTTAGATATCCCCACCCAACCCTATAAATTCTATGGGGGATGCTATGATTATTTACTAGCTAAGAACCTAATGATATCCATATACCTAACAGGCTGTCCCAATACACCTAACTGTTCAGCTCTTTGTCTTGTCCCCTCTGTGTCATACTTACGGCCAATCCAGCACGATACACATTTGCAGTTGACTAGTGCTCTTGCACCGTGCATTTCTGTGTGTATGTATCTGATTAAGAATGTGTTAATGGAAGGCTCTGAATGGGCTGTAAGACATGGCTGGAGAACGTTGACTGTTCCTACTAGGAGTTACTTGTGAAAGGAAAATTGGCTGCCAAGGGCCTTGCACGAGGGGACCCCTGTGGGTGAAGCTGGAAAGTGAATTAGGTTATGAGTCATCATGGTGCTTGCTCCAAGCACGTCAGTGAAGAACAAGTGTTTTCTCAGGGGAACGTGTGTGAAGAATATATACGGGAAGAGTGAGATATACTGTATACGTTGTTTTTGTGGAGATGCAATAGGCATACGACAAAGTTATGGCAAGACTTACAGGGACGTGGGGTGGGAGAGAAATATTTTATTGAAGCGAGGAATGATTGCTAACGAAGCAGAGCATGTAAGTGAGTGGGAAAGGAAAAAAAATGAACTGTTTGAAATGAATGCGGGTTTACATCGTCGTTCAGTCTCGTCCAGGGCTCTCACTTGTCCAATCCAGGATTTCCCCCGACAGGTGTGAAATTTCCCCCTAGTTTGGTCACAGTTTCCCCCAAACTCTACAGCACTGCCTATATGTTAGTTGACTTTAATTACAATTCATATATATAGGGGAAACACACACATTACACATGAGTATACATGCAGAAAGTTTTTGACACTCCTGCCGGAAATAGAACCCACAACCTCTAGACAGAGTTCAGGCGCCGTTACCACTACAACACGGCGTGATGAGACCCAAGCCACCTAAATTCACTGAATAACCAGGTAAATCAGTTATGGGAGGATATTTTTCAATCCCAGCCCATATGATGGTATATATTTCAGACAACAGGGTTATTGGTAAACCCCACGCAACTTGGCAAGTGACACAGCAATTTAATCTCTCTCTCTCTCTCTCTCTCTCTCTCTCTCTCACACACACACACACACACATACACATTGAGCTGAGGTATTCTTAAAGGCAGTGTGTTTTTTCCTACGTTAAGTAGAAGTGTGTGTGTGTGTGTGTGTGTGTGAACCCAGATGTCATTTAATTAAGAGTAAGAAGACACCCCTCGGGCTGAAGGGGACAGGAAGCAATCTTCATTCGTCCCCTCTGCTCTAAGCGTAATATTGATGTCATTCAGGTAAACTCCAGGCTATTGTATTTATCTTTGAAGAGTCCCTTGGGTTGACATGATGCGTCTGGCCAGGAAATGGAAGGAAAAGAAAATTTAGTGCGGAAGGGCACCAGGAATGAAAGAGACTTCAAAAGTAAAGTATACCCGAGAGAGGGGGAGAGCAGTGTGGAACAGTTAGCTTTCAGTGTATTCTCCGATCAGATGAAAGTTCTGGAATGACAGTGCCATGACTTTTCTAGTTATTGCTCGTGAAGTGGATCGCAAAGAGAATATCAGAACGTACAAAACACAATAATGGGTTATAAATGGAAGTCATTTTGTGTGACAAGCTGTGAGGGGATCACACATGATATAGAAGAGGTGAAACGTTTTTGTTGTACTCACATAAGACCCACATCTGCTGCCTACGTCCTATGGTTCGTCACCCTTTCTTTATGTTTCGGAAATCTGGAATAAACACAATTGTGTGAATATACTAGTATGAGGTAAGGCCCGAAGAAAGGGAACTTGACTCTGTTGTTGGCTCTGTTACAGAGTACAAAGTATAGAGGGGAAGTTAAAACAAGATAGCAAATACAATTATTTTCAGATTTTGAAACCAGAAAAGTTTATGCAAATTTGCTGTCCTTGGGAGTTTCCTGCAAAGTTTCACCATTATCGGTTCAGGCTGCTATGAGGGGTAGCTGGATAAACCTTTATACAGACAACGGTCCATCATTATATAGATGTCAGTGAGGAGGGCTCATGAAATGAGTAAGGCTTTGTCCCTGTTCGAAGGAGAAGGGACGACAGGGAACAGTCTGAAGAAAGAAGGCTGACTTCTGTGATGCATGATGTCTCTATGGTTGTTTAATCTTTTCTTGGAATTACAAGTGAATGACGTGTGAATGACATAAGATAAATCGATATTAAGGAGAATGACAAGGACATGGATTTCAAGGAAAGGGTTAGCCTTAAATGTAAACCAGTTGTTTGCATTTGCCACGTCACAAATTGGCATTTTAGACGGCTGAGTTTGTACCAGAAAACTGTGAGTGAAAGTGATTTCAAAAGTTACTAGATTAAATGGTGAATCAGAATACCTATTTGCCGTATATTTGAGATGTTTCTGGTTGGGCATAGTGGCATACGGATTTCAGGGACCTGGGGTAGCCATACGTTAAATGCATTTTTTTTTTTTTTTAGTATGTCTTCTTCCCACCAGATGATTTAATTCAGATTCGGAGATAAAATTCCCACCGTACACACGTGGGACGCTCATGACGATGGTGATGATAATGAAGATTTAGATACAACCTTCAATTTCTATCACAAGAAGTTTCCTATAATACTGTAAAAACAGTCTGTGGTTTTAGGAATAAAGTATTAAAAGCGTTATTCGAATGAAAAAATAAAGTTTTCTTCAGTCTTTTTCGATTTCTTTAACGCTGAATTCTCCAGGGTTTATTTGTTAATATTGAATCAAAGATAATTTAACTATTTCCTTCTCTGGTTCTGTGATATTTTATCTTACCCTCATTTGCCTATTGCTAATTGAAAATATACAAATTAGATTTTCCTGGTGGCGTCTCTTCAAGTTATTTAGTATATCCAAAGCCAGTTTTATTAAGTTTAGGGTGAATCATAAGATCCTGAGTGCGTAAATACAATTACATTTAAACTTTTCCTTGCTCTGGACTACCTTAATATTCAACACTAGTAATATTCAACACTAACTACGTCAATTATTCGACTAGGAGTCAGTTCTAAGAACCTGTGGGAGTAAATTTTATTGTCTGTAATATTCTCCTTTGCTTTTAATTATCGCTGTCCTTTGTAATGCTTGTTACCTGAAACTAATTATTTTTCATTCTTTCATATCCGACTTCTCTCAAGCTTTTCCTTATTGCCTTAACTCACCCTCCTTATATTCTTTTCGGAAAAATCGCCGATCATGTTTCTTGCTGTCAATTTTCTCCCTCCTACAGTATATACCCGAGTTGTTAGTGTCAGCACCAAGATTCGAATCCTGTGCGGACAACGAGCACAACTCGACTCAGGTGTCCATCTACCTGTTTTTGTGCTAGTTGGTATTTCGAGCACTGTACTATGACATCTATCAAAGGAGACCGTTTCAACTTGGATCGTGCAGTGACCTTGTGTCCTAAGATGGTTGATGAACAAACCCTCACAGGCTCAAAGGACTAGGTTACAGACATACATACTTCAACGATGCATTTCTATAAGTTATTTTTTTCTCATTCTATACCTATCACATTTACGTATTCACTTACAAATCCGTATTCATAAAACCGTATTCACCCATCTCTTCCTGGCCTTCTGTGTCTCCTCTTACCATCAAAACTACATATATACACCTGTTGCCCCCTTTTACCTTCCTGCTTACATCAACGTTTTCGGTCTAGCCATGCATTTCAAGTACTGTAATCTGTCAACCATTGAACAGCCTCTGTTAGTCCATATGTATAACGGATCTCGTAATTTTTAATCCTAGTCAATGCAGCCCACATTAACTCATATTACTGAACAACCCCATTTTGACAGCTCTTATTCATAACTTTAATGCTCGTGCAATTCCAGTCACACTCACATACAATAATGTGGGCGCTAATACACTTTCATATAACATTACTGAGGCCTCACGACTCAGGCATCTCCATATCAAAACCTTCGTGGCACCATCCACTGTACTTGAGTCAATCATTTCTCCACATATTTTACACATTTACTTCTCTCGTATGTTGATGCACATAGATTTCATAAATATTCCACCCTCTTTACTTTTTTCTGTTCATCATCATACAACACTACGAGTCACTTTCAGGCAGAAAATCATGACATGATTTCCACTCGAAGTAACATATCGCCGCTCATAGACGTTTTCAGGACTTTGAAGAAGTCTGCATTCACAGGCAACCTAGCCTCATTCGTGTACATCAGATATGATATATTCCATCTTTCCCTGTGTATCACTAGCTTCATTCCCGTTCATAGAGTTCTGCTTTGGGTCCTGTCATACCCTCATGCGATTATATATTGACCATCCTTGGCGACATCACACAGTGCATTCAGCAGTTTTTCTTCCGCACCATACATCCAAAACACTATCCATAATACCTCTCTGTTCACTCTGTCTTAAACTACCTCGTAGGCCATAATGAGATCCAACATATCACTTTGTCCTTTTCACGGACTCTCTCCACTCCGTAAATCACTCGGTTTATCATTCAATAAAAAGTCGACACAATTCTTCCCTATTCTTTTTCAGTATACCTTACCAGAACACTCGTTTATTTTACTTTATTTTTTTGCAAGCACTTCTGTCACCTTTACTTACAGAGGTAGTATCTCGTTTTTCTTCCACACCACTGGTTTAACTCAACGCATCCAGATCATTTTTTTTACATATTTCCCACAAGCAGTTCATTACACTATCTCCTACAAACTTCACCGTTTTTACAAATGATTCATCAGTTTTCGTTCGAGCTGGTTTAATGATTCAAAACATGTTTCTCGTTCCCCCCTTTGATCTAGTCATTCTCGTTCATTATTCTACTGCCAAAGTCTTTTCACTGTTCACTCGTTCCCCTTGTCATTGTTTCCCTCGCCACCTGGCCTGACTAATGGACCTTTAACGAATTTTAGAAATCCTATTAACCCAGGCTGTTAATTCTCCCACACACCTTTAACGTTCCCACCACTTAGCATGAGTATCCATTTACGCGCCCCAGGAGTCGGATACCGTAATGAAAAGCTCTACTCACAGGTTTTTAAACGAAGATTGGGCAGCATTCTTATTATGTCTTATATATGAAACTAAACTTAACACCTATGCTCGTTTCTTACCATCTAGGACAAATAGTAATGCGGTTTCTTCTGTCTGGTCACTGCGTTATCAATTCATGCTACTTCCAGACAGGCTTATTCAACTTTGGAATATTGTTTGGCAGTGAAGTGCTTAACAAATGATACGTTTAACACCACCAGTTCGAAAAGTCACCCAAAGAAGTAGAGATGGCACAAAAAAAAAGTACAAAATACACAAAAGGTGATACTCGACAAGGGCCGCAGTAAAGCTGAGGGTCAGGCGGTCCTTTACCTGTATCACAGAGAAGCGCAGCACAAAGCCTTAACACTCTCAGGCTCCTGGAATTGGATCTCAGATTAATGAAATCGTCTGGTTTAGTTACAGTATTATACTACAGGTGTGCCGAAAATAATGAGAGGATTAATAGTACCAGTATAAACTCAAGCTCTTGTCGCACCTGATGGATTAAACAAAAAAAAATCATCTGATGTTGGGTTGAAAAAATACTACGGTTGTTCCCGACAATGAGAAGGTTAATGATATAATTATCTATGCACCCAGATTCCAAAGGATCAATCTCAGGTGAAGAAAATAATTTTGGCATTAGCACGAGTTGTTCAGACCATTTGAGACCAGATAGCGACCAAACAGCTGTAATTTCTACCGACGTTGCTCATGTTGCTGTATGTGATCACACACTATCAACCTCACTCGCAGAATGACTGATCTTAATACCTATAAGTTTGTAACTTTACCACCATCAGGGAGGCTGGTAACCGTATTTTTCAAGAAATTAAAAAAAATTTAATGAAAGGTAAGTATCTCTAAAGTACTGGGTGCGAAATTTTGGTTACCTGCTATTTCAAGCAGAAAATACGATCTGGTAAGAGAATTTCTTTGTTAGTTCACCTTACACATTCGGTCCCAGATGTTAATCATGGCCATTGAATAACATCTCTTTACTTCAGAAACACGTCTCTATACGCAGCGTTACACAGATGTGATCCCAATATCTGTCATTCAATAATAAACCAAAGTTTTTAAACTAGACGCTACGATTACAACAGTTTTATGAGAGCTGAGGATTTTATTTCCAATATTCCATGCTCCATTATTCTCTGCCTCACAGCTGTCCGATACGTCAATAACCACAACTGCCACCGGAACAACACTGGTAGCCTACACTGCGCAGTCTGGGGGAAGGGTAGTGACGGTGGTGTCGTAGAGGAAGCTATCCACCCTACTGTCGTGAACTACGCTACTCTCACACTTCATTCCCACCCATGCATCCACGCACACTACCTCCCTCACTTCCACCACTCACACTAACCACACCAAACCCTTCATCTTCACTGCCACTACACCTCACCAACACTCATACCATATCCTCTACATGCACCACTCATGCTTTCACTAATATCACTTCCTTCTCCTCCGCCACTCCCGCTCCTCAGTCCTGTCCCCTTCTCCCCCCACGCCACCTCCCTCATGACCACTTCCACATCTCACGACCACTCATATTTTTTCTCTTGACACACACACACACACACACACACACACACACACACACACACACACACACACACACACACACACACACACACACACACACACACACACACACACACACACACACACACACACACACACACACACACACACACACACACACACACACACACACACACACACACACTACAAACCATTAACAGAACCTCACCACCCAGTCAGAACGTACTGTACAAAATTGTCCCTCACACTGCACCCATATGCTCTCAAGGGTTAGAGTTTGATTAATTGGCCACCCATTTATCATCCTAATACAATCTACACAAACCTAACCCAACGAACTCTACCTACCTAAGCCAGTCTCATTCTCCAGCCTCACCAAGAGAACTACCGCTTGTACGCATGTCACCAATTATCATCTCAGTCCAATTAAAATTCCCCTCCTGACTAGTTTAATCCTGGGATGCACTTTAGTTTTCATTCAAGATATCTCTTGAAGAGTTTTGTTCTGTTTATGGGACTGGTTTCCGTTTGGCATAATCAGCTATAGCTTTCATTATACTCGTATCTTGACTACGCGAGGTGTCATATCGTTGTCGAACTATCGTTTATCAAGACTCCAACATGCTTGCCTACGTCGGCCTTCGGTACCTAATGGCGGCTCTCCACGCTGTTCGATTTCTGGCTGCCTCCCTGTTCAGTCACTGAGGTCGTACTGTGTGTCCTCGTCCCAGGTATTTCTTGGTCAGTCTCTCGCGACTCTGACCTTGCCATTCACACCTCTCACCTTCCACACCCAAATGGCATCCTCCATCCTCTCAACAAGCCCAAACCATTTCAATCTAACCCTCCTCATCACAACACCGATAGATTCGAGTACCATCCTTCTCCTCAACTATTCACTGGCAATCCTTGCTCCCTCTCTCCCCACCTCGCATTCAAAGACGCACTACTCATCCATCTCTCGTTGTCATTTTTTTTTCGTCTGAGCCTACTAAATCCTATTCTTCTGCTATCCAGATCTCACTGCCATCCTCGAATTAAAATGGAAGTAGGACAAAGTAGACTAATGTGTGAGAAACATTCGTAAAAGCTACAGATTAGATGAGAGGTACCTCTCCACCAGGATGAGCTGGGAACGCTTATTATAGAATATGGTGTATTACTGCAAGTAATACAGATGTCAGATTCATACACCTAAATATTCGTTAGGCACACACTGTCAAGTCTGTGTTCGTGCAGAGCTTTAGTAATATCGTTAATCTAGCTTGTATCAAAGGGAAGGAGTGTTAAGAAGGCCAGCTTTTACTTGGCTTCAGAGTGGCATTATCACTATTTTTTTAAGCAGACATTGTTTTCCAATCCTTTCTTCTTGAAAATCATATCTAGATAATCTCAGTTACATGCAAAATGTGTGAACGACAAAATCAGTTATCAGACGACTGACGGCAGAACGGTCAAAACATTTGGTAGAGTCCTTGTTACTAAACTCTGTAGATTTATGGACTCGAGCAAAAAAAAAAAAAAATTCTCTCCCTCTCTCTCTCTCTCTCTCTCTCTCTCTCTCTCTCTCTCTCTCTCTCTCTCTTTCATATGTATACATATATATATGTACATATTCATTAGTTAAGTAATCAAAATCGCCATTGAATAATCCAAAATCTGTTAATGGTCCAGCATCTTGTGTGACCTACAGTGGTAACTGCCGTATTCAGCCATTAAGAAAAGTACTTTTGAAGACATCATTACAGTAAAACACCAATTTTTATCTCATTTTTGTCCCTCCCGAAGAGAAATTCCCCGTACAAAGACAGCAATTGAGTGGGGGTTAAAAATTCATAGAGCTGGATTAACTCACCTTAGCTCTGCAAAGCTGTTTTTTATAAAGAAGTAATGTGATATTTCCAAAGAAGAGGATGCGAAGAGGGAGCTCCTAAAACTATCTATCTATTGCTAGACGCCATAATCCCTAATGGGGTGGCCATTTGACTGAGTTATTTGTTTTACGGGGAGGGGCACTAACCCTCCACCAACCCACTTGCTGACACGTAGGGAGCACGTATGATTTGGTTATATGGTTACCACCCAGCGTTGTAAATGGTTTCTTGGTTTACAGGACACCATTTGGGTTGTCACTCAATGTAAAGCCACCTGTAAAGGAAAGAAAAGCAATAAGTGACAAGAGAGATGGGAGAAATAGGAAGAGAGGACGACAGGCACAAAAAAAGAATGATAAAGGCTAAGGAAGAAGTAGGCAGCACTACATCAAGTGAGTGGACACAGAGATAATGAAAGACTAAGTTGTGTGTTTTTGAAGGTAAGAGGGTAGTCATGTCTAGGACTGGGCAATGTTGACAGAGGTGGGAATTAGTTATTAGAGTTATTAAAAGTTACAAGGCTGCTTCAACCTCAAGCAATTAATATAGGCAAATCAGGAGACAGGAATGGCAATGCCTCGTAAGGAAGTGGTTACAGTGACATGTCACAGACACTGTGGGAAGCGGGTGGAGAAATGAGGAATTAAAACATCAGCATGCAGATGGGGCTAGTTGTACAATTTGGATCACTGATGAACAGAACCATGTCCATTATTGATACTTTAAAAAGAACAGTTGCTGTCCACACCTGGCACTACAGAATGACTGTAGTGGAAGCTTGAAGTAAAGGTGGCTTACAGAAAAAGGTACAGAAACCATGGGAGAGTAGTTTAAGAATGAAGATCGGCGCCAGCCCGTGTCAAAAGCCAACAAGATTTCTGACACAGTAGTAAACAAGTTCTCGTTGGTCCTTCGGACCCCTCGCACTTGCTCCTGCAGAGGGCTTTCGCGCTGCTGTTATATATTTCAGTTATAGCTGTGGGCAAAAAATTCTACGGAGATCCTGTACCAGGCGCCTGGAGCAGCTTTTTTGGGTCAAAATGTGATCGCTCATTAAATATAGTAAAAGTTTTAAATCGTGATGGGACCAAGTTTCTTCACATCAGCGAAATTTTTTGCGATTTTTGAGCCAATTTTGGTGCGATTTGAATGTGTAGTTTCGGCTACCAAACACACACACACACACACACACACACACACACACACACACACACACACACACACACACACACACACACATACACACGCACACGCGCGCGCGCGCGCGGCTACTGCTATAGTATATTAGATATTTTACTAATATCTCGAAAAAAGAATGACCGAGAAACAGGGAGGAATATAAGATCACCAGCGGAGCACCCCAGAGGGAACACATGCTGGTGACCAGAAAGACTGCTATAAAATGACAGAGGCCTCAAAATCTCAAGGACTCTGTATGTAAAAATCATAAAAGCAATTGAACAATAACCATGGATTGGGAGCAGTCACCCTACTTCGAGACAGGCTGAAAGGGAGCAGTATTCCAGCAAAAAGGAAAACTACGAACTGAGAGGGAAAATATGGAAGAGGTTGCTTCGGCAAAATGTCAGGACGGAAACACTGCTATTGAGAACAAGTACAAGAGTAGCCCTACTAGATGTCGGAGTTTCAGGCTCGATCAGTTAATGTTCATAGTGCGGTAAGATGTGGGAGGATGATTTTATGTAGTATGTTATGGTATGGTGTTGGCTGGTCGTGTGTGCTATGTGATGTGGTGTGGCGCTGTGTGGTGTGGTTTTGCCAAAATGTCCACAGTCTACGGGAATGAGAGACAGACAGATAGTGCCGCTCCTAGAAATGTTTCCTCATCTAAGAACCGGACTGTAAGCATTGTTAGTACGGTATCCTGGCCTGTGAAGATTTGAATATTGCTAAAAGATAATAATGTTGAGAATAATAATACAAAAGTTAACTACACAGAAATGTCGTCATCTCGATTATGTAAGCTAACAAATAGCTCTAGAATAATATTTACAAATTATTCATCAGTAAGTCGCCAGAGATAGTTAAAAAAGCTAACACAATGCTTGGAGGTAAGACGGAACTTTCGATCTAAAGCTATTGCATATCACACTTACCATTTAAACTGATTTAGTACACATTCCACTGGAGTTTTGTGCTAAAATTTGGTCACCATATTACAAAAAAAAAAAAAAAAAAAAATCGAGAAACTAAATAGGTTAAGGGGATGTGACAAAAATGAAACCCAGAGTTTGGAATAATGTGTTCTAAAATTGCTTAACCTGTCAGTATCAGACAGAGAGAAGATCTGATTCAAGCAAATAAAACTTTTATATTATATGATAATATGGGAGTTGATAAATACTTGAAAATAATAATCAAATTCTCTCTCTTTGGTCAACATCTATCATAGCTGGCTATGTTTGGTTGCCTATTGTGTGCAACCAAAATCGCATATGCCAGGGCACACAGTGGCGATACTGACCTCGCCAGGACGAGTACTACCCATTTGGTTATCCCCAGCCCATCCCAGGGAAAGGAAATCGATACGCCTGGTGCTGGGAACACTGCAGGAGTTACCTTAAAACAGTGGTTCTTAAATTTTTCTGCCATGAAACCTTCAGGCTCAACTCCAAGTCAGCCTGATACCCTCTCTCTAATAGTATTACTCCTTTCACATTACTCCTCCTATAGTTACCTTACGCGAAATTGTTCTTGTTTTCATTATGAGTTTCTGGATACCCCAAAGAACCCATTTCGATACTGCCTAGCGGTATCAAGGCACTACTTTAAGACCACCTGCCCCAAAGAATCCAGTGGGAATCCAGAAAGCTTAATAAGAGTCTGCTTCACTGGAGTTCATCCGCGGACATTTCGAGAGATTGAAACGAATGTTTTGATCACATAGAGAAACAAAATGAGAGAAACCTTCTCCGTCATCACTTGGACTCCACCAAGTGGCTACCCACACGAAGTCTAGCTTTACGTTCGCGGGAAGCTCCCTGAGTGTACCCGCGACCTTGTTAGAGGGACTATCAACGTTAAGGTACCCATGCGACCTGGGGTCTGTGTAAGAACCAATGAATCATCCACAGACGCAACTGCAATTGTTCTGCGGCAAAACGTAGTATCACTCCATGGCATTCATAGTAACTAGGGGTACTGATAATATGATCATTGAAAACGGTTCCCGTCAAATGCGGCAAAGGATATCTTCAGTAAGGCTGGTAACACATGGAGAAAACTACATAAGAATGTGGTGGACTGTTTGCTTTTAATCCCCAGTTATAAAGCCAAATAATAAAACTAATATTGCTAAATCGCTATTTGTTTCCTCTTCTCCAGGTCACGGCAGGGAGAATATAGCAACAGCGAATCCTTTTTTAAATATTCGTTATTATTTCCTTTCCTGAAAGTAGCGTAGAAACGAGTACTTCATTTATTGCAATAGAATTACCATGTTGGTTCCATCTGTTCTGCATGGCGATCATTCCTATTTTTTTCTTGCAGTGTTAACTGGAGGGCTAGGTGGGTTGGGGAGACTTCTTGCTATTATTCTACATTTCATAATAATAACTTTCTCTGTAACTACAACTTCGGAAAATCCATTAGGGCCATTGCCTTCCTATGAATTCCTTTGTAGCTGGTGTATAACACTGTAAGCAAATACACATATAATCATATGATAGTGCAGACAGAATTCATAATGCAAAATGGTATGTGAACCAAAGCGTCTGGTGGAGAGGCATGGCGAGGGACAGTGGGTGGTAATGGAGGCATGTGTGATGCAGCGGCGTAATGACGGTGGCCAGATGTGGAGCGGGGTGGGATGAGAATGGCCCGCGTGGGGTTGGCGCTCCCCGTACTAGTATTCGCTTTTAAAGGTGACGCAGTAATACGATTTACAAGGCCGACACTGGATCATAACCATTATACATTCGATGAAATCACAGTTACACGTAAAGTAGTCGCGTACATGTGTACATCATGAATATGTGCTAAGTGAGACCATGATTTTGTTCTTTTTTTAATCCAAGAGAGAGAGAGTTAGCTGAGGTGAGAGGGAAACAGGAGAGCACACACACACACACACACACACACACACACACACACACACACACACACACACACACACACACACACACACACACACACAGATATACATAAATATATATAATACATATATGTATATATACACCAGATATACAAAGAGAGAGAGAGAGAGAGAGAGAGAGAGAGAGAGAGAGAGAGAGAGAGAGAGAGAGAATAAGGGAGGAAAGGGGGATAAAGACAGTGGAAGGAGAGAAAATCGCAGAGGCAGACGGAGAGCGCCAGTTGTAGCAGTATACGAGGTACTGTTATTGTCGGACATTAATAATGAACCTAATGAACTTAAAATCAGCTGAAATTGGGCAGGTGGATATACTCGAGTGGTTTCTCTTTACAGCTTCTGTCCTCTAACACGTGAACAGCACAGACAGTAAAAGGAGTGGAGATAAGAAGCGGGAAGGCAAGGATGGGAAACATAAAAAAGTAATGACGACATGAGCAGGCTGTTTAGTAATTTCTGAATAATGTCAAGTGGTGTGCAGACAAGGACGTAACTGTGTACCAATTCGCTCTACAATTTCCGATCAAGTTCAACATTGTAAGCAGAACCGTCTCTGATTTGGATAATTGATATGAGCGACAGTGACCATGTAAGGGGGAAGAGGTTGTGGGGTGTGGAGAAAGGGGAGGGGGAGGCAGGAGTGTGTGTTGATACTGTCAAGCACATGCAAGAACTACCATCAAAGGGATGTAAAATTTTGCAAAGGGTGCTACAGTGACTGTGGACCACCATATACTTAACTTCAAACAACGAATCAGACGGCTGTATACAGACTGGGAGGGAGTCAGAAATAAAAACAAAGGAAAGAGCTTATATGGAGGATATTAGAAGGCGTTCTAAGGCGATACGGATAGACATATAAGCAAACAATGTATGCAGATCTGACTTTGCATTGGCCATGAAACTATTAAAGCAAGAGTTAAATCCTGAAACAAGAAACCTAACATAGTAAAATATTAGTTCTCGAAATAATCTTATAATTAATTTGGGCAGCTAGGGTTTAGATGAGAGAAAAACTGAAGTCCTGCAAAGAAAAGGAGGGCAGGAGGGCAGAGACAAGATTTAGTGACGACAGATACTCTACCTCGAAAGGTAGCAGTTTTAGTCCCTCATTTCAGAAGACATCTTTCACATACTCTTGCTCTCTACGGATAATTTTATTCAGTGTAGGAGAGATTTCGAACTTGTGGGAACTGATAAGGCATTCATTAACCCTGCATTGCTGAGGAACTATTAACATGTACGAAACTGTCAGACAGAATCAAGAATTAAGTATAAAATACATTACCGGTGTGAATGGATTAAAACAAAGAGCAATAAAGGACAGAGAAAGTCAGATAACACGGAGAGAAAAAGGACAGAAAGGCACAGAAGCATACACCGAGAAAAATGCTTAAAAAATATATTAATCTGGCCAAACTGGTGTTCATTCATGAGGGAAATTATTAAAGAATGAGGAATACACTGGAGGCGTTAGGTTAATAGACAAGGAAGAAAACTGATGTAAGACCGAAAGAAAATTATGTTGAGAGAGAGAGAGAGAGAGAGAGAGAGAGAGAGAGAGAGAGAGAGAGAGAGAGAGAGAGAGAGAGAGAGAGAGAGAGAGTAGGGGGTTATCTCTACCAATACATGAGCTAGTCTTTGGTTCCTCCCTCTAGAGATCATTCCACACTCACCTCTCTCAGTTTCAATCACATGGATTTATTTTCCTTCACGAACCTGTCTTCACCATGCACCTGTTTTCCCAATGAACCTACTGCCACCCATTGACCCATATTCACTCCATGGACTTTTTTTCTTTCCTTCTGTGGATGGAGGGATGGAGTGGTGAGGTATATGAGAGAGGGGGGGGTATGAGCTGGGAGCAGGGCAGTGAAATGGCGATGGACAGGGCGGCATGGAGGTGATTTGTATGTCCACCAAGAACCTACTTCCCCCACTGAAACTACTTCTCTCGGGGGCCTATGTTATCCCTGTACCTAATTTTACCGATAATTAACCCATGGCCCTGTTTTCCTCACAAGATCTTTCTCGCCAGTCACCTACATGCCCTATGGATCGATTTTACCTATCAACCTATTTTCTTAATTTTTCGCCATAGTCCTATTTTCTTCATGGACTCAATATTCCACTGTGGACTTATTTCTCGCTTGGAATGGAGTTATCTGAGGGGAGCATGTGGAGCTGCGTGGAGAGAGAGACTGACAAATGAGGTAATGAAGGAGCGTTGTGGTGTGGATGTCGATGTGTGTAGAAAACGTTAGGAGAAATACACTGAGGTGGTTTGGCCATGTGGAGAGGATGGAGAGAGAGAGAGACTAACGAGGAGAGTGTATGCGAGTGAGGTGGAGGGGGAGAGAGGAAGGGGAAGGCTGAAGGTGAGATTGAGGGATTGAGTGGAGAGGTATATGAAAGAGGGGGGTATGAGCTGGGAGAATGGCAGTGAAATGGCGTTGGACAGGGCGGCATGGAGGTGACTTGTCTGTGGCCACCCCTTATGGGATTGAGGCGTCTGGCAGTAGATAGATAGTTAGGTAGACCTGTTTTTTGTTATGTAGAAACACAAAATCCTACTATGGACCTATTTTTCCCAGTTAACAAATTACTCCTCTGACTTTTTTCTTTTTTTTTTACATGTTACACCTGTATTGCCATTTGCGCTCATTTCCCACAAGGATGTATTCCCCCTTGGACCTACTTCCCATCATGGATCTTTTCCAAAAATGGGTCTGTTCACCCATGTAGGTTCTCTGTTCTTCAAGGGGTTACAGGATGAGAGAGGAATTGATCAAAAGCAAACGAAGGTAAGAGGAAGGGAGTAGCCTCGACACTGACCGGAAGGAACAGGGGATGATCGCTGCAACAGAAAACAGGTTACTGCAGTTTTGGAATTCAGGACTGAAGTCGAGATCGAGACCCTGATAATGTGCCCTTAAGGCCAAAGGCGAAGACAATTCTCAGTTCCATGCCTGACCTTTGGATACTTTTCGCAGTGGAGAGGTTAGATATCCCCCACATTAACTTCTGCTCCATATCATAGTGACACCTCATCCCTGCTCAGTCCACTCTACATCTTCAGCATCGCAGAACAGCATGCACATACATCACACAAAGCCCACTTAATTTCTCGACATGAATCAACTTCTGTTCACCATGCCTTGCAGCCAACACGAAATGGACAACAACACCAGACCTTCCATCAAGATCAACGATCATAATGGTCACATTACGCATCGCATGCAACCCCATATTCAACATCCGGCCAACATTCACAAACTACTCATAAGTCATGGGGACACATTACACCGCAGACACAGAGCTCGATTTCAATACATTCAATACCCATCCTTTATTGGACATCAGCACAGCACAACAGACATTAAATGCTGCCATAAGTTGTACAGACAGACAGCATATACCAAATGGCAACAAAAAACACTGCAATGCAAACTTCACACGAGAAATAGCCCGTCTCATCACAGAACACAACAACCTCAAGTATAGCAGTGCTATCCCCTCATACACAAGGCATTACATGCAAACTACAGCAGATGAACACCACAACAGGAAATAAAAGGCACGGACAGAAAACACAGGAATGGCGCAAACATGTCTCTCCATTAAATCATAAAACCAAAACATCACAACTGTACAAAACACACCACACTCATTAACATGCAGTAACAGCGGACAGCTCAAAACACATGCGGATATCACCACATCTAACACAAACATTGCAACTCACACGCAACTGTCTAACATCCCCGTAAAACGGTAGGCTAAAATGAGCCACATGGCAGCAGGTTCCTCTCACCGACATATATTCAGACACAAATACAATACTCCCCTTGGACATAGGTGCACACTCACCACACCCACACACATACACAAAATCACCAAGAAACTGAAAAACTCATATGCCATAGAACTCAAGACAACATTACAGACATACACCTAAAACACTTTGGATCACAAGGGCTTGCAACACTCACAACTATTTTAAACTGTAGCTACCAAAACTGTACCATATCTGTACACTGGAAACACGGCAAAATCATCTCCCTTTCCAGACCAAACAGAACACTATAAGATGCATCATCATTTAGATCAATCACCGTCCTCTGCATACTATTCAAGGTTATGGAAAGAGTGATTATCTCCATCATCACCTCACACACCCCTTTCTCGTTCACACAACAAGGTTTCCACCCACACCACTCCAACACAACACTACTTACAAACCTTACAAAACGTATTATGGACGGAATAAACCAGAAACCTCCACACCGCAAAACACTCGTCACAGCAAACATCAGCAAATCATCTGGTACAGGTTGATGACATCTCTTCACACTGTTCAGCCTAAACATGCATAACATTCCAACACCGTTACCAGACTCATACACAAGCATTGCTTGCTATGCAGACATTATACTCTCATGAACATCCCCCAAACACTAGGAGGCCACTGGCTACCTACAAGGATAAACCCACAGACTCGAACAGTGGCTACCAGCTAACCACCTGAAGGGAGCAGCGCTAAATCCACAGCCACACTCCTCACCAGCGACAATCGCAAACACCACACTGAGCTTCATCTTACATTCAGCAACACACGGATCCCATGCACTCATCAAACTAAACTATTCAGAGTCACATACACCTCCATGACAATGACACCACACGTAGCAGATATTACACGCAAATGCAGCACCCGCCTCAACACACTCAAAAGCGATTATCGGCTCTGACTTTGGACAGGACAAGAACACAAGCAAACTGGTATACAAACATTACATCAGGTGCATCTTAGACTGCGCCAATCAAGCACGGACATGTAGAAAGGTGTATGGTATGTAGGAGGACTACTGGGCCTTGAGAGCAGGCTTTGAAGCCTATGCCCAGAGTCGGACCCATAAAATATATATATATATATATATATATATATATATATATATATATATATATATATATATATATATATATATATATATATATATATATAATGTACAATCACAGGCTGGACGCAGACCACAACCACTGCACATGTTCGCTTAGAGACCAAAGTTTTGGATATTCACAAACATTGGGACACGCGAGGAACACAATACATAGCATCTGCCAGACTAAACCAACAACACTCATCACATTACATGTATCATCGCTCAAAACATTATCCTAACTCACGTGAGCCCAGGACTCCACAATGAGGAGAGCGATTCAACTCTAGCAGTGTCGGTATTGAATATTTCGCGTCCGTTGTTTCAAAATGACCCACATCACTTCAGTAAGGATACTTTTTTGGGCGACAGTACAACCACCCACCAACATCAAGGTACATCGAAAAACACTCCAAAACATTACTACAGCGAAATACATGAGTGGGTTGGGTTATTTTACTAAGCATAAAAGTACAGAAAATCTCCGGTGGGTAACCAGTGAGCATTATGCTGAACTGGTCTTATTCCACGCTAGTAAAAGCCCGTCTGCAAAGATTGTATTCGGCCACGTTACGCTTTACTGCGAATTCTACAGCCAGAATTCCGTCTGATCATATGATTAGGCCGTTAACATAATTGGACCGGTGGGGTGCGGTCATTACGTTTGCTAATGGTCACTGTAATTAGCAAGGGAGGGGAGTAGGGGTAGGGGGCGAGCTGTTTGAGTCAAGGCTTGAAAATGGTTTTGGGTGTCAGATGGGTGGGAAGAAAAGTACTGCAAGGTCGTAATTTACCTGAGCCAAGGAGTCCGGAATACATAATGAGAAAGCAAATGAAGAGAGAGAGAGAGAGAGAGAGAGAGAGAGAGAGAGAGAGAGAGAGAGAGAGAGAGAGAGAGAGAGAGAGAGAGAGACGGACATACAATAAGAGACATACAGAATAAAAGACAGTGAGATACATTTACTTATTCAACAAAATTCAGTTCAAAGGCAATTAATACAATCCAGCATGACTATGTGAAGAACACTCAAAGAATAAAACAGAAATAGTTTCTCTAATACATTTTTACTCTTTCTTGTCTTTATTTTCTGTCATGTCTCTTCTACAGTTCCTTCTTTCCGTACCGTCTTTCCTTCTTGCAACTTTACCTTCCTCAAATACCATCATTTTTACTTTTCTCCCTCCCGCGTGCGCCTTCTCTCCCTTTTTCTCATCGCCCTGTCTTGTTCTCACCATCCTTTTCGTTTCTGCCTCATCGGTTTTCTCTCCTTTTTTTTTTCTTCCTGTGTCTTGTTCTCTCAATCTTTCCTCCTTTTTTTCCCATCCACAACACTCTTCCTTCTGAAGGCTTGGGGCATTGCAGTATATCACTTTCGTCCCCTTTTTCCTTTAGTGTCTTTTCATTTTTCTCCCTCCCTTTTCTTCTTCTGCTAACTTTCCCCCTTTGCCTCCTTCCCATTCATATTCTCATATTCCTTCTCCGTATGGATCCAGGCATCAGAATATATGGGCACTAAAGACGATTGATAAAAGGCTCAGGTAGTTGTCTAAGAAGAAGCCTATTTTAGCATCCTGAACGCAGCAAACTCTACTTAAACTGCTGTATCACCAGACATGAGTAGCAGCGTTTATTTTAATGAGCCCCTTGTTACGGGTCGGGACAATTTTGGAGAACAGCGTGGGAGGGAGAGAAAAAAGAACGAGAAGGGTGAATAAAGAAAAAGGAAAGACGCGAAGGAATGATAAGCAGTGGAAGAGAAAATGGGAAGACAGAAGGAAATAGCAAACTATGAGATGGAAGAAGGGGAGATGGAAAAGACTGGGGCAGAAGGAAACTGTGAATGCATTAGGAAGGGAAGAACGAAAAAAAAGATACTGAGCTGACTTCCTGATTAATAAAATTCATACTGCATAAGTTATAAAGAAATCAATATCTTTGTAAAAAAAAAAAAATAAGAATTTGGGGAAGAATGAAGAAAAGAGCGGTTGTAATAAGCGTAATTAGGAAAACACTGATCTTTCATTCTCCAACATCCCCTCATTTGTGTGTTTATTATCGTTTTGTTCCTCCTCCCACGTTCCTTCCAACACTCCATCTTTGCTCACAGTCTCCCCGTCTTTCCAGAGTAGTGCCTACTTATCTCCCTTTTTTTTCTTTTTTTTTCTTTCCGTTGACTTAGTTGCTTCCCATCCTCTCTTTCATATTTACCCTAAGCGTCCAGCATGCTGTCCACGGTCCAAATGCATCCCGTCTTACCCTGATTTCTAACTCTGTGCATAAGTCTGTAAGATGTTAGATTAGACAGGTAACATGATCTAGTAGTCCAGCATGGTCTAGTCTGTCTGTGCTATTGTTACTCTTGAAAAACTGATAGAAAATCGGCGCTTTTTAAAAGAACTAACAGGTTGGACAGCACTTCACTACTGTTGTTATTTACAATACTGTGTGCCCTTTGTTAACGTAAGAGTTTCTGATGTGGCCAGTTCTTGAAGAAACTTGGCTGCACATAACGAATTCTCTTCTCTTGTCTGTCGTCCCATCAGTATCATCATTTACACTTACTAGAAGCCGAGCTATTAAGGGATCTTGAGGCTATGGTAACTGATCTTGTGCATGTCACCTTACATCATCACAGTCTCCTAGTCCGACAAGTTTGGTGGCTCTAGCTTTAATCCTTCATGGAAAATTTGGTGACATTCGGAATATCAGAAAAAGACCTAATTTTTTACCCCAGGCTATCTTAGGTAATCAACCTATCAGAGCCATACTCTTCACACTGCGGCCGCCTTAAGGCTATTATTTAGTTAAAATTTCTGCTTCCTAACTTAAGCGGTTCTTGAGATAGCCTGGCTGACTCACTTCTGTGTGTTCCAGATAATATTCGGATATCTTGTTGAAGGATTGCCATCATATTTGGCCAAAAGAAGCGGACAGCTGTCCAACTAAGCTCACCAAATCTGAAGTCATATTACTGAACTGATACTAAGAAGCATATGGTAAGCCTACCACATCCTTCATGCCCACAACATTAGCCTTAGAGCACAAACTTTATTCTCCCTAACACAAATAACCTTTGATATATGCATGAAGATCCAGTATCACCAACCAAGGCTCGTTTGCACAATATCCACTGGCCACCTATTCAAAACTCCTGAATAATTTAGCAATATTTTACTTAATATGAAACTCATAAATGTTTAACAGCTGATTTCGTTATGAGAAAAAGGCAGACGAATTAAATATTAAATGAGGTACAAAACACAAATAAAATAAGGAAAATGCATCATATTATTGCTGAATAATATGCAAATGCAGCAGTAAAACAAACTCTTCCATTATATCATTTTAAACATTATAATGAAATAAAATAAAAAATAAACATTCCAAAAGTTATATTTAAAAATCAAATATCAATGCTGTTCTTCCAGTAACAAAAGATTTAAATTAACTGAAAACTGCTGCGAACAGCAGCAAGAAAGTAATAGCCTTCTGAACTGTGTGAAATTAAAAAAATAACGTTGCTATACCGCATAAACATTGTCAGTGATCCAGTATATAACATTTATGAGGACCAAGTCAATGCCACAATATTGTTGTCAGTGCTCCAGTAGGCTGCAGAAGTGTCTCAGGAGCTCATGTGCAACAAAACTGATGTGCTCATATTGTAGGCTGGGATCTCTCTGTAGGAATGAGTTAGGAAGGTCCACCAGATGTGACACTTTACCCCTTCCAACACGGCAGACAGCCGAATGGGGACATGGAAATTAATGAAGCAGTCACTGACAACTCTGCCATGCGTGGTGGGGAAAGACACCATTGTGAAGGGGTAGGGATGGACGCCAAGAAGTGGGGGGATATGGAATTGTGAGGTGAGGTAAATCTCCATGAGGAAATGAATGGGGATGACGTTTGGGATGAAGAACATCATGGAGAAGTGTATGACAAAAATGAATCTCAGGAGGAACACCGCTATGGAAAAGTGCATAAAAGTGGGAATCATTTTGGTATCATACGTCCCCTGAACGATGATGACACAGACAAGGTAGCAGAACAGCCACACAGGCCTGGATGGGAGTCCAGAGATAATGTAGAATGATGGGTAAACACAACACATAATGAAATTCGTGGTAGTTTATCTAACCACCGTTTTTAATATTCCAAATACAGTGAAGTGACATGATCAAGAAAATTACTCGCATAACAGCAAAGTTTAGAAGCGAGTCGCCCATTGCCCCAATCTCTCTCTTAACATCCTTTCACTGATACCAAACCTCTTACTTAACAAGACCGGCCCGAAAGCAATCATCACGGAAACTACTAAAACCATCCACAAGCGGATTGAAGTGT
This sequence comes from Coenobita brevimanus, assembly GCF_032717465.1. Taxonomy (NCBI): domain Eukaryota; kingdom Metazoa; phylum Arthropoda; class Malacostraca; order Decapoda; family Coenobitidae; genus Coenobita; species Coenobita brevimanus. The sequence continues at coordinate 36,576,418 of NC_137045.1, read as the reverse complement.
GGAAAAAGAGGTGAAATTAACAGCCTATTTTAGGAAGTAACGACCTTGAAAATGAAAGTAGACAACTCAGCATAAGAAACCAGAACTCCAACGATGTAATAAGGATTTGTGGAGGCAGGAAAAGGTCGAAATGGGAGTTAAGATCCCTGGCATCTGATTCCTCAACTGGAATACTTGACCTGACAGAAGAGACAATACATTAACTGAAGGAAAAACACCCGGTTACAAGACAAGCAAAAGCCCAGTCAAAACTTGACTAAAACTCCACCCAATCCTATTAAATATGACAGAATAGCTGGAGACATGGTGTGGAGGAACACACTGCACACACAAGGAAGGGCAGGACCGTGAGGCCTGAATGCAAATCTTGGAGAGTAATCCTCAGCAACCGCAAGTTTAGGGAGGCGTCAACAAACTTGTGTAACACAATTGTCTCTGGTGAGCAAGTTGGCATCAAGTTAGTGCAACAACAGTGATGCACTGACGGCTTGCAGTCTAATCCCCCTTGATAAGAATCCAGGATAAAAGTCTATCGGTTTAGGTGAAGTCTTAAGTCGGATTATAAGAAAATGAATTATGGCGGTGGTGAAAGATCGTGTTAAACAGGCAACCTTCAAATGAGAGCAAACCTGCAGACAGGAGATTAGGAAGCAGTTCATATGAGGAGAATATATGAAGATGAATAAATTGAATGTGGTAAATACTCTTAACATAATACAAAGTATCGTCCCACCTCAGGCCATCATCAGGTATTACAATTGTCCTATCCAGTCAGCACATACTTAGTGAACAGAAGAAACCAGAACTTTATTGAAACAAAACTAATGAAAAGCAAGTAAAATCAACCCTCCTCCCCGTATAATAGTTCAGAAAGAAATGCAAAGAACCACTCAGGGAAGACCCAAAGAAACCTACTCAAACCCCAAACTGAAACACCATTTGTCTGTTCGAACACTATACTCTAACCCCCCAGACTGAGGCAAATTTTTACTCGCTTTTCATTAGTTTTATGTTTCAATAAAGTCCTCTGTGCTGACTGGATAGGACAATTGTAATACCTGATGATGGCCTGAGGTGGGCCATAAATTCGTATTATGTTAGGAAGAGTATTTACCACATTCATTTTATTACTGTTTTGGAAGTTACGATGTCCAAGATCGCCTTCAGATGTCTCACGAGGAAGAGGAATGTCATGCAATATTAAATATTAGTTAATGTCTGAAACGCACTCAGCTCTTTCAACCGCGAGGCATTGTTGTACATCATAAAAATTAAATGCCCAGCGTTTGTTCGATATGTAGAAAACACCTACAATTAATAAAGAAATCTTTACATTATGAGGAAGACAGCTGATCATGATGTCGGTGTTATCTAATCCATAGAAGGGACTAGTCAGAGTGATTCTGTAGCCATGGCTATGTGCACCCGGGCTATGACAGTACTGCAACAACAGACCAATATGAGACCACCCATGTAAAGAAAACGGCCTATGCAGATGATCTCACAGAAGCTGGCAAAGCAGAGGTTGTGAAGAAATGGTGGACCTTATAACATTTCATGGCTCTGGAACAAGTTATATACCCAAGGCAAGTAAGTCCGTCTTGATAATGAAACTAGCTTACTATGAACATGCACAGGAAACCTTCAGATATACAAAGATGATAGCGACAAAAGAAAGCAAAAGGCTATGTGCAGTGATTGGAACAGCGAATTAAAAGACAAATACATAAGACATGAGTAGAAGAAATGCATTTACTATCCAACCACGCCAAAACTCAGCCCCACACACCATACGAAGCGGGATTGCGGTGGCTGGCTACAGATAGGCAGATAGAATATTTAACATGCATGTGTAGGGTATTTCTACATCACGCCATGAGTAAAATATTGATAAATAATATGTAATGAAAGCATAAGGTAAAGTATGTATTAGCAAAAACAATCAATCGAGAAGGGGTGGCTCCTGTGTTTGGATAGCTGGCCATCACATCCCTCACTCATTTCAATAAGTCTCGTGGCCAATGTTGCAATTTCTCTACGATGAGTACCTCGAGACTGGCTCACATAACTGGTTATGTGACGGTAAGCACATGGTATTTTCAAAATAACTCTGCATAAAAGGCTACGATCTACAAATCGTGTACATATTGATTATATCTAAACGGAGAAGACTTCATTCATGGTATTTATAATTGCAGTTACTGCATACTAATATTGTAAAACAAAAATGGAGACATTATGAATCTTAAATGTCATTATGAACATAAAACATGATAACCGCGGAAAGAACATATAGGCTACAAGTATCTTCATAATTTTCATCACTCTAATGAGTGGCTAAACCCGGTGTGTACCCTATCGTAGCCACTTTCTCATTCACTGTACATTTTTTGAGTGATTCAGTTTGGCAAGTTGCACTGGCAGAGTTTTTGTGGGCATCACAGTTATGGAGTGTGTGTTGAGGGGTTTAGTGCGTGTCTGAGGTGCGGTGTGTGTGGTGTACATCTGGGCTATGTCTTGGGTGTGTCTAAGTAGTGTGCAATGACAAAGAACTTTGGGGATGTGTTGGGATGGAAGATATGGTTGGGACAGGTGCCGCTGTGAACGGTGCCCTTTGTCGTTTACGGTATATTTCGGTTGTTTCAGTGCCGTGTCTCCTCAGAAAGTGTTCAGCTAATGTTCTGGAGCATCGTACCTGCTATGCTACCTGGATTTTTTTCATTTCTATTCTTAAGAAATCTATTCATACATTTTATATTACCATCAAATTCATTTACCCATTGCAAGTGCTTCCCTGAACTAAAAACTTATCTATGTTGGTCTCTCAGATCTACAAAGTTTAGCTGTTCCCTTTGGATCAGCCATTCCCTCTCCTCTAAGATCTACATTTATCTGACATCTAAATATTCTGTGATAGTTTCTCACACTTACTCTCTTCCAACTGCATCTCAAGTATAGTAGTATGTGCGTGGGCAGTCAGCATGAATTTAATCATATTTTTTGCATCACCTTTCTGGTCCCTTGAGTGATGTCCGTCTTTACGAAGAAATAAAAGAACAGCCACACCATCCCCGTCATCCACTGCAAACAGGCATATACGTAGAGGGTTTGAATTTGCAGATTTCCATTGGATTACTACAATTTCGGGACAGTTGCAGTGACTAATTTTTCACGTATACTCATGTTAGTAAAAATGTTCGTTGTAAGTTTTTTTGTTTTGTTTCTTTGATCTTGATGTTGACCTGAATCTGTTGACCTTTATATCAAGGTCACACCATCAGCTTGAGAGGATTCATTTTACATCTCAGCGGACAAAATCAGCCCACAACTGAGGACTGTAGAGAGTCTATGAACGAAGGAACGAATGGAAGGATGGACAAAAGTAAAACTCATTCTGGTTCATCTGGATGCAGCCCGTTTTCCACTGGGTATAACCACTCACTCGATGTAGTGCTGCCCTCGGGTGACTGCCCTTTCCTCTCTTCCTCCCTTCATTCCTTCCTTCTTCATCCGTCTTTCTTTCCTTCATTCTTTCTTCTTCCTTCTGTCCACGGGTGACTCTACACAGAGCGACAAGCCAAATGGTTTCTTGTACACCAGGAAATAATTTACTGCACTGGATGGTAACCCTATAACCACATTATGGCGCCTGGTGGTTTAGTGGGTAGTTAAGGAGCTCCAATCGGATTGAGCCTGGACAGGCTGATATCCAAGGGATGGTTGTGGTTTAATGCTCATGTAATGCCTCTCGGGGATGAGTGAGGCTTGTCACTGTTATCTTAAATGCCAGGACCAGCATGCCTAGCCCCGAGCTCCTATACTCCTCGTGGGGCAACAGCGGATTAGACGACGGTAACGATGATGATGATGTACTCTTCGGCAACATGCCCTTGTATCACTTATAAAATGTACATGACCCCTTAGTTGCTAAACCACGATGTTAGTCTAATAACAGGCTGATACAGCATTAACGTATGGCAAGTTGTGAGCACCAATGCCTCGAATATATACAGGGTGTTCCAGAAATATGTGCCGAAAATCAGGGGATGTATTCCTGACACATAATTCAATGTAAATTACTAAATGACCATATTAGCAAATCTCAGTAGTTTTCGAGTTACAGCACCTCAGAGGTCTGCCAGAATTGTGTTTAAATCCAGGGATTGTACAAAATGTCTGAGACAGATGTGAAATTACTTAATGACCATAAAGTAATACGGCACACAGCAAAGTTGACAAGTTTGTCAGGAATGTGCCGAAAGCTGTAGAATGTACAGTATGTGATAGCCTGTACATAAGTTAGTAATGAGAATGGTAATGATACGTTCGTGTGTGCAGTATCAGATAGTGTTATCACCCTTTACATGGTAACATGTCATAAACGACAAAGGTGTTGTTGGGTGGTTGAGTGGGGATGGTGTATGAGGAAGGAAGGGTGGGGGTGGCGAACCAGCAAGGTGATGTCAAGGGGTAGTGGAAGGACGGGTGTTCACTCACCCAGCAACACCTGTCTACCAGAGATCGAGAGCTGAACGTGTGGATCAATCGGTTTTAGAGAACCACGCACAAGCAAACATGGAGCAATACTGCAATGGTGACTATGCAGATATGCACCTGACACTGGGTGAAGCAAGAGGTAATGCTGCGGCAGCAGTACGGCTGTACAGGGAACGTTATCCGAACCGCAGAGTGCCACACTGGCGAACATTTCTCGCAGTTGATCGTCGTATACGTGAGACTGGTACCGTTCGTCAACGTGCAATTCCGGGTGACAGAGGACGACCACGGGACATTCACATGGACAACGTGGAGGTCCGGATACTACAAATGATTGAGGATGATCCTGAAATAAGTACTCGACAGATTGCTCATGCTCTGCAGCTGCCAGTGGTGACAGTGTGGCGGACTCTACATCAACATCATCTACATCCATACCATCAGAAAGTACAAATTTTAACTGATGTGGACTATCTTCCAAGGATGCAGTTTTGCCAGTGACTGTTAAGGAGGCATGCTGAAAACTGTCAATTTCCAGCACTTGTGCTATTTACTGATGAGGCAACATTCGGGAGAGATGGCACCATTAATTTACATTACCGGCATACTTGGTCTGGTGACAACCCACATGTAATGGCTCGACGAGGTCATCAGGTACGATTTACAATCAACGTATGGGCAGGCATCATTGGTGACTATCTGATTGGTCCATACCTTCTACCCCAGCAGCTGAATGGTGCAACATACAGACGTTTTCTTGAGGACACACTACCACTGCTGTTGGAGGATGTGCCCACTGGAATACGGAGAAGGATGTGGTTTCAGCATGATGGTGCTCCGGCCCATTATTGGCATATTACAAGGGATTACTTAAATGATGTGTTTCCTGGATGATGGATTGGGCGAGGCGGCCCAGTGTCATGGCCACCTCGGTCTCCTGACATCACTCCCCTGGACTTCTACCTGTGGGGATACATTAAAAGCCAAGTGTACGCTACACACGTTCCAAACTTTGAGGAATTGTGGCGCCGTGTGGAGGACAGCGTGGCACGTGTACGAAACAATCCTGGGGTCTTCGAACGTGTGCGTCAGTCACTTCTGCGATGGGCTGCAGTGTGCATCGAGCAAGGAGAGCGGAATTTTGAACATTTACCGTAAATGTTATTGTCATACTGGAAATACTGTTTTATTTTGTTAATACATCACGTTGTCCTTGGTAAATTTTTCATTTACGAGCAATTCCCGGAGTCAAAAACATTCAAGCAGACCTGTTAGGTGCTGTAACTCGAAAACTACTGAGATTTGCTAATATGGTCATTTAGTAATTTACATTGAATTATGTGTCAGGAATACATCCCCTGATTTTCGGCACATATTTCTGGAACACCCTGTATATATATATATATATATATATATATATATATATATATATATATGTGTGTGTGTGTGCGTATGTATGTATATATGTGCGTATGTATGTATATATGTGCGTATGTATGTATATATAAAGTAAAATTACGTTAAAACATTTCTGTTTGTGAAGAAACATTCCCAACAGAGTGATGATACACTGAACCTTTTTATGTGTAAAAAATAGTTTGATACAAACTGCGGGTGAAAAGAATTTGAGTGAACAAAGGGAAACAGGTAAAGAAAGATGCAGGAAGGAAGGGGCTATACCGAAAAAAAAAAAAAAAAAAAAAAAAAAAAAACTAGACAGTGAGAGGGGAGAGTATGAGGTAATGACCCAGCGACAAAAACAGGAGGGGATGCAGAAGATACCGCACAGTGCAGATGAAAACCACCACCAAAGTCAGAGGATTATATATATATATATATATATATATATATATATATATATATATATATATATATATATACTGTGTGTGTGTGTGTGTGTGGGTGTGTGTGTTTAGTTAGTTACATAAGACAGACATGTCTTCCAGTACAGTTGCAATAGGTATACACTTGCCAGTACGGTTCGTTATCTAGTTCACGGTGTGGCGGTGAAATGATGACCGTCATGAGAGGCTAATGAAGGCAGTGGGGTAAGAACTTCGGTGGTGCCATGCGGTCTGTATTTATCTGTATACCGTATAAAGTTTGCATATCTACCACGGCGGTATCACAACACGCAATAACAGATCACAAACACGCAATAACACAATCAACTTAATAATTAAAAAAAAAAAAGATTTCTCCATATTCTTCTTGCCACGCAGCTCTAAAATGTCAAATCCGATCACCCTTTCTTTTTCTCTTTTTTTTTTTTTTTTTTTTTTCCCCTCAGCGCAGCGGGGTTTCAGTTCCACTGGGTCAAACGTACTATATACTTATATTGTGAGTAGGTCAACTTTTATAGTTTGGATCCAAGTTAGAAGAAACTTGCAGAACCAGAAAGGGTGACCAACGGCTGCTGTGATTCAATTCCGTGATCAATCAGAGTTTATGGTCTCAGGACAATGGCAGACTTTCGGTCCTCGAACTATTTTTTTTTTTTTTAGTTCTCATTAAAAGTTCTACTACCATTTAGGGGCAGATAAAGATTAAATTATTAGGTTTTGAGAACACTACGTCAAAAGGTAAGCTTAGCTTTAAAAACTTTTGATCGAATTTAGGCCAGTCTTTGTGGTGAGATTAATAATTCTGCATGAATGTGTTTTTTAAAGTATGAGTACAGTCAGTCAAATGAGAAGGTCACACAAGTAGGTCAAATTACCGATCGTAAGGCGTGGGTGTTGTGTCTCTCATTGTTCCGTTTTGTTATTATCCTCAGAAGATATAATTCAACTCAAGGGAAACTCTTAGAACGGGAGTGGGTTTGTCAGAGCCTTGATTAGTCCATGCACTACTACGAGGCTCTTACACTGAGTAGATAACACAACCTTTAGGAACTTTATAACAAAGATTTTTTTTTGTAAAACTAGTATTAAATAATTCTATAAAATGTATGAAAATGCAGGGCTGGCAGCGCCCATAACCATCGAAATAAGGTCGAGGAAATGAATCAGTGTATAACTCCAGGCCCACATCATTATTTATCCTTTTTATTCCAGTACATGTCATTTGGGTGTGGCATAAGTGTTCCTAAAGGTATGACAATGTTATAACGATTAAATAAACATGTAACACACAAAAGTATGTCATAGAATGTGTACGACACGTGATTATATGTTATTTTACTGCCTCGACCGTGTTCCATTGTGTGTGTGTGTGTGTGTGTGTGTGTGTGTGTGTGTGTGTGTGTGTGTGTGTGTGTGTGTGTGTGTGTGTGTGTGTGTGTGTGTGTGTGTGTGTGTGTGTGTGTGTGCATTGCCATCACTACATCATCCTACATTATATATATTTTGTTATCGTGAAATTTGCATCAGTCAAAATCCCTCAATTACGATGGCGATATTTTATTTTATTTTTTCCCTTCCGGATGGTTTGATTAGGCTCAATGAGCACGACTTTGACTGAAGGACTCAACTGCTGCGTCCCACTCTCACAACAAAAGATCACACACACACACACACATACACACACACACACACACACACACACACACACACACAAACACAAAGAAACGCAGATGATTTACAAGGAAGCCTCATGGTATTAACACAAGGATTAACACTACACAGCTTCCTCCGCACGTAAAATATGAACACAGTATTAATACACAAGTCTAACCCCACAGACAGATCCAACATTCCACGCTTCACCAGCTACATTACAGTCAGTCAGAACAGGGCAAACAACGTAGAGTAGCTGGCCTCCTCACCTTCATACACAGGGATACTACTTTCAGAAATACTAAACAATACACAACACAACATTTGTTCTGTAACATCAACACAGAGGTATCATCCGCACAGAGCAAAGGCAGAACATATCCAAACACTGGATGTAACACGAATGCTAGTATATATTCACATTCCCACATAACTCACATCATGCCCACCACGATACAACCCATCTCTCAGCCCGTTCCAAAACACACCCAGCGCAGCAGCTACCGGTGTACTCAGTGCAAAAGATCCCCCACGACTACTTACACAGACACAGGGCAACCGAGGGGCGTTCATGCAAGAACTATACTAATATTATATTTTATACATCATTCAGACGATAACACTTTGCTTAGAAGAGATTTTTCGGACAAAAGAGGTCTCATATAGACTCATTAACCATTAAAAAATATATCCTATTTAAATACAATCATCCGGAGGAAGCAAGAAGTTATTGTCTCGGGCTGTATGGGTTAAAAAGTAAGCAGTTCAGAATGAGAGACAACGGAGATGCAGGGACAAGAGACAGTCCATGGCGGCTTATCTTCTGACAGTCTCCTGACAATGTTATTCACCTGAAAGGTACTAGAGGAGCCTGAGAGCTTTAGTTTGTAATGGCACCAATAGCCTCCTCTTGGTTCAGAAAACTCTAGCACGCTGTTCAAGCCATACTCAAGCAATTATTTCCAGCTGGGAATTAGTTATAGGAGCTTCAGAGTGTTAATAATGTCACGATTAACCTGGTACATATACTCGATTCCAGTTAATGCTAGGCAGAATTGTTTACATGCTAGTTAGCCCTAAGATCCTGAGCCTGTTATCATTAATCCTATCATAGTTAGGACTATCTATCCAGCTAAAGAAAGACTACTATAGTACATTCAGGCAAGGGTGAGTCGTAGGAGCATTAGAGAGTCAACAGATTTAACATTAACCCTCTCTTTCTCGGGACAACTCTAGTACTCTGTTCCTGGTAGCATCGGTTTCATTTAGCTATGAGTAATAAGAGCTTTTGATTGTTAATATTGTCACCATTTAACCCCTTTACGATCAGGACAACTCTGATATAACTTTGCTCAGATGAGTGACTTATAGATGCCTGAGTGTGTTTATGCTGATGCTTTTAACCTTCTCATGGTCGAGGGCAATGTAATGTAAATTCCAGCAAACGACAAATGATATACTCAGCTGATAGTGATCCTTGGAGCCTGAGAGGGTTAATATCAGAGGCAGTAGCGCAATAACAAGGCCATGCCGCCATTACTTTGATAAACGGACACTATTTACTCACCACTAACGTCACAGTTAATGGTTATTAGTAGGACGCTCCTAACATGTGGCACAGTATACCCCAGCCTGTTCATACCTAGAACCGAAACAGGGACTTAGTAGGTAATTTTGACGGCTGCTTGTAGTTTTGGGGATGATTAGGAGTTGGCAAAAACTGAGCGTTTGTAGATTTATCTCATGTTCTACACACAGGCTTTAGTTACCTTATCCTCAGCTTCTTCCAACTTTGTATAGGGGATCTAGTGGTTTATGGGGCTATCACCTCCAGCTGGCAGCTACAAGAACTCAAGTTTGATTATCGATCAGGTGAAACTTACGAACACAGTTTGTTTCCTCTTGTCCTAACTCATCCATTAGTACAGATGGGGACCTGCATGTAAATTAACTAATGCTAGTCGTGTTCTGTAAAAAGACTGGGTCTTGGAAGATAATTAAATATCCTCCTGACCATCGCGGACTGAATAGGCATTAATTTAAGCTTTCTTATTGTGGACAGCTCTGCAAAAGAATACGAAGGAAGTAAAATAACAGGCGATGAGGTTATTATTATTATTATTATTTTTTTTTTTTGAAGGGGGACACAATAGGGAAGACTGGTGGAGGAAAAGGAGATACAAATATGGAGAAGGAAACGAAATGAGGAATGGGAGTACAAAGAACATAAAATTAATCCGTCTTCAGAGGAATTCTTTTTTGTATACGTGCTATCTTCAGGCGATGCTGTTTGCTTTAGGAGGAACTTTTTGAACTAAAATCTCAGTCTCTTCGTTAATCACATCAACAATGAAGGTCCCTCCTAAGCTGAATAAAATCGTCTGTAGATAGCTAAAATAAAGTCCAAATCATGCCTAAGGACTGAAGAGTTGAGGCCAGTGACAATGAGGAAGAATGCGACAGAGTGGGGATAAAATTACAAACTGATGACATTTTATACTATTCAAGGACTGTGGGCACAACGATAGACTACAAAATTTATTACATTTAAAGTGATACTACAGATTCATACGGCTCCAGTCACTCTCTGGTGCACGAAATAATGAAGATGCATCACTCCAAGACGAAGGTTCTGATCATTAGACCAAACAGATACTCTAAAAAAAAAAAGAAAAAAAAAAAGAAAAAAGAAATTGGTAAAGCAAGTGAAAGTGGTTGAAGTATGAGGAAATGGGATGAGGAGACTGGAAGAAGGCTTTTTGAGTAATATCTACCGACTGCTCGAGGGCCATTGAGCAGAGATTCAATTTTTCCGAAGTCCGTCTTCTCACACAACTATCGTACCGACATTCAAGTCACTGCTTTAGTTACAGGAACGAACGTAGCTGAAAGAGAAAGAGACAGATGTAGGGAGAAAATTGAGTTTAAAATGAGATGAGAGACTGGAATCAAAATAAGGCTGAATGCACAACAGACTTTATTAATCTCCATCACTTATGTTAACCCTCTGCATACCACATTCTTTCACGTTCGGATAAATTAATCTTTAATTAACTTCAAAACTAATTTGTACATAGCAATAAAAGGATGGTTAGAGATAACACTAAATGCCATGACTGTTAGGTTATCTAACAGCTAATTAAAACCGCCCGTTGTTAAGGACAACCAAAGACCGAAGATACCGTCATTAGAATATATACCACTCCCTATACTCAGGGCACTGACGAGGCGAAAGCAAAAGGCTGCTTACTGTATGAAGAAACTTTATTTTTACCCCTCGAGTGTCTGTGCCATCAAGCGTTTGGCAAGAACTAGGCTAACTGCACCAATATGTACTGCTCGCCCAACACCCACATACCTTGCTCCCAATCCTAAACCTAGAACAAGGAACATACAGTGGACTGACCCTGACCTGACCTTTTGAATGACTTGCTGCTTCCCTTAGTTTACATATAAACGGGCAGTTAACAGAAATTGCTTCTGTGATGTGGGCAGTTTATACAGCACACCATTTACGATATGCCCCACTTGCAGGCCAACAGCATTTAGCGTGTGTGTGTGTGTGTGTGTGTGTGTGTGTGTAGGGAAGCCACGCCGTGCGGTGTTTCCCGCTCGTCCGTTCTTATACTGAACGAAAATTAGTTAAATGAACATATCGTTCGGCAGGCTCATGGTTGTCGTTAAAACAGAAATTCGTTTATTAAAGATGGTTCTGTATATCGAGGGTTTACTGTATGTCAATATATATATATATATATATATATATATATATATATATATATATATATATATATATATATATATATATATATATATATATATATATATATGCGTCCCTGGTGAAAATAGGCCTATAGTAAAAAAAAATTGTTCATGGAAAGATTGTTAATGAAGAAAAAAAGGTCCATGAAGGAAAGTGGATCCAGAAAGGAAACACGCCCACTGGAAAAAAATAAATATATTTGGGAAAATTGGTGAAAGTGCAAATAGGTTCCTGGGGGAAAGTATGTGACTGTTTGACTCCTGGGTTGTGTAGTTTGAAACGGGCTTATGTGCTAGTGATCCTCGATACCCATGGGTAATTATAAGAAAAAATCTATTATCTTCTTTAATCAAGTCATTATTTTATTCACTACAACCAAAAGAATTTCTGTATCTCAAGATATATCCAAATGATGGCAATGTTTGCTTTATGTTTAATCATTCACAGTAACGGAAAATGATTATAAATGTTGGGAAATATTGGAGAGAAAATGGAATTAGAGATATATATATGTGTGCCTACCCTATGGCGAGACTAGCCAGGGAGTCAACCTATGTATCACAAGTCGTGGACTTAACAACGCTGCTGGTGTTTCCACCAACAATATTTGGTGGGCATATTGAGAGAAGAATCTTGGACTTGGACTCCTTTCAACCCTTACGCTGACTGAGTAAAAATAACTGACTTAAGGCCTCACCACGCTTAGGTCAACATTATACATATTCTTAAAAAAAAAAAAAAAAAAAAAGTCCAGTTATGGAGATTTGGGCAGAGGTTGAAATTAGGGTACCCATTTCATTTACCATACTTTGAACGTTCCTTTTACAATTGTCAGACATGATATAGGTGGAAGTGAGAAATGCTATGATAAGATAGTGGTGGTACAGTGAAACGGGAGGCTATATTTCTATCTTTTATCCTGACGTATCCTACAGGACAAATTACGTCAGAATATCTCCACTTCCGTCTCATCATCTTTTTATCCAACATGGAGGGAGACAGGATTTACATTCCGAGATATAGGCAGGAAGACAAAATCTTGAATACATTTGGTATTCAGCTGTTAAAACTAGCCTAACAAGAGCTGGTCTGCTCAAATTCAGATTCTCACGGCATGTAAATTGGAGTCTCAGCAAAGTTGTAAGAATGCTAAGTACCTGACACAGTTAAGATCCCCGGTAACTGGGCAAATGTTTCCCCAATAAAAACTTTGCTCCATTAAGAGGACTTTGGAAATAAAGCTCCGCTGGGAGGTCAGGTTGTGTTGGGGAGAGGAACTTAAGCGTACACGTGTGATGAGGGTGGAAGAGTGAGGAAATTTGAAGAACATTAATAAAAAAAAAGGGGGAATGAAAAAGATTGATTTTGCGGGAAAAGAAACATTATTACAAGTGAAAGAAGAGAACTATCTGAAATAAAAGACTGACCGATAATTTTTAAAAAGTAAATGCTAATTAACAGGTAACACCACAAAACTGGAAAAGACTAAATAGATGGAAGAAAAAAGGGCATCAGAACAAAATAAAACGGGGGGGAAAGTGATGTAGGGGAGGAAAACTGTGACAAAAACACGAGGTGAGAGCAGAAAAGCGGAACAAGGTGAAAAACGTTACTCGAAAAAATGGGGATTGAAGAGAAAGAATTGTGTTTTACAGTATTAATATTACGACAAATAAATAGAAACGAATAAGAGTGACCCATTACAAGTGAAAAATGTGTGAAAAGTATTAGGTGATACGTCTATCTATATATCTATAACAAAATGTTTAGTCCAGTAACGGATGATCACAAACGAATCTCCTTCATGTTTACTTGTCCCCTGACATTTCTCAGCCCTTTCCCCAAACATATACCTCTCTCAGATACTTCTCTACTCCATTCCTCTATCTTATCCTCGGTGTCTCCCTCCCTCTCCCCCCCTCCACTTCAGTCACATACACGCTTCTAGCTACTTTCTCACTCTGCATCCTTTCCTCATGTCCAAACCACCTCAATTTTTTTCTCCTTATGCTTTCTATTACATCCCAATTCACACCACAACGCTCCTTCACTTCCTCATGTATCAGTCTGTTTCTCCATGTAACTCTCTTAAATACATCATTTCCACTGCTCTCACTCTTTGGTGAAAGAAACATGCAATTGTTGAATACAGGATGTCTGATGTTCTGACACGTCTCGACGTATTGGGCAAGCACATGTCTCAAAACTGGTACCAGAACATCCTTCGTTTCCTTCATTTCCTGGACAGCATTACCACAGACCCTAAAGACAGTTTGCAAAAGATCAGGAATGTTTTAGAGAACCTCAAAGGCAATATAAAACGCTAATTTGGATCTTTCTGAAAGGTAGTGATTGATGAGTTGCTAATGTTACTCTATGGCCATATTTCTTTCTGGCAGTACATCCCATCTAAACGTCATCATTCTGGCACAAGGATATTTGTACTGTGTGACTTGAGACAGGTGTTGTTCTGGATATGGTAATATACACCGGAGCAACGACTGAAATTCCACATAATGATCGCATTGGCATTTCTGGTGCAATAGTGAAAAAAAATGATGGAAGATTATGTGGGCAGAGGTCACATACTGTACAGAGATATCTGGTACACCTCTCTTGAACTGGGATTGCATCTGCTCGCCAGGAACGTTGGATGCTGTAGCACAGTGCAGTCTGACCGACATGGCATGCCAATGTTCAGTACTGAGCAAGTGAGAGGCACTATGGAGATACAACAAAGCTCGGATCTTCTTGCCCTGCGTTGACGAGACAAGCATGATGCGCAGACTGTATCAGCTGTGCACACAGGAGAATCCACTGACACACGGAAAACAGATTGTGCGACAGGCGAATGCATTAAAAAAACAAATGCAGTCACAGACTACAATAGTAACATGCGCTTGGTTAATAAGAGCAACATGCAGATTGGTAATGTGGGGAGCATTCATCATTCTGTCAAGTGGTACAAAAAAAACTTTCTCCACTTGGTAGATGTGTGCATTCTGAATGCACATCGCATTTACTGCCAGAAAATTGGACAGACAATCTGTATGAAGAAGTTCGTTCATGACTGTGTGTTTGAATGTGATCCATCGTTGTCAGTGCCACAGAGGCATACAAGTGCAATTCGTGACCAACCGAACTGACTTGCTGCAAAGGATAGGGCTGCTGTCCATTTTCTAGAAAAGTTGCCGCCACCCAGTGAAGGTCAAGGACCAGTAAGAGTAGGCAGGAGTGCCATGGTACGTTGCCACATCTGTGCAACAACGGAGAGACAGCAGGAGAGCAAAAACTCACCACATGGCAGCGTCACGGGCTTCAGGTGGCTCTCTGCCCACCCTGCTTCGCTGAGTACCATGCCTTTGTAAAGTACTAAGTTTGAATTGAAGAAACTGTAGATATTGACAAAATTATGTGTAAGGAACTGTTTATAGAACTAAGTATATGTCTGTGATGACATATGTATAACTAAGCAAGTGCGGTAGTGTAAGATTGACTAAGGAAATAAGTGTTAGCAGAAGTAAGAATAAGACTGTAAGTTGGTCAAGAAAAGAGAGAAGTGTGTTTCCCAAACAGTGACTGCGTATCAAAGTTCACTTTTGACCTTAGAAGGGAGGGTAGAGAGATAAGCATCCCTCATACTCCCCGCCAACTCAACAAGTCACAACCTACAACCCTACAAGTGTAAAAGGTAAGTTTTTATTTCTTATCCTTTAGTCATTTTCTTTGTAGGGTTGCCATATCTGAACAGTCAAAATAACCGACGCCTCCGCTGAAAGCCATGCTCCCCACTCCCCCAACACAAACTTTGGGCTTTTATATATATATATATATATATATATATATATATATATATATATATATATATATATATATATATATATATATATATGCTAAACTGTATATACATCAGTGCTACTGTTCATCATCCATCCATCCATGATCAATCATCCTGACATTTAAGATGAGAGTGACCAGCCTCACTCATCCCTGAGTGGCATTACGTGAGCAATAAACCCCAACCATCCCTTGCATATAAACCTGCACAGGCTCAGTCCGATTGGAGCGCCTTCTTTAATCTTTTTACAATATATTGGAAAACAGGCAAAGTGCAGAACTAGCAAGATTATGAATAAAATGTAAACAATGCATTAGATGCAGGATAAGATCATAAGAATAACAAATGCTATAGTGTAAAAATGAAAACTAAGCCAACAATTATGTGCAATTACCGTTTATTATATGGCTATAACAGCACAAAGTATAGAAAAGAAATAAAAACTCGTGGCTGAACAAGAGGAAAAGGCAGGACATTTTAGCTAGATTCTAGCACTACACCAGTCAAGTTAGCAACTCTTACCAGCTGACGAAAACAACGAAACTCTCTCTCTCTCTCTCTCTCTCTCTCTCTCTCTCTCTCTCTCTCTCTCTCTCTCTCTCTCTCCATTACAGAGTTTAATTGTATATTAAATTTTTCGAGAAAAAGAGATGGAAGATGAAATTCCGGACTTTTGGAGAATTTTTAAAATTCCTTCTGGACGAAGATATTGACACCTAAATGCAGAACATTTTAGGGAAAAACCGGACGTGTGGCAACCCAGTGTCTTTATGCCATTATTTCTTTTCTTCTATTGTTTTCCTCTTATGTTTTTCTTGTATTTTGCAGAAAAAATAGTCATATTCCTTCACGATTCCCTACCCCTCCTCTCCCAGACCACAGTGCTGATTTCTGATACTAATATTAATAATTATAATAATAATAATAATAATAATAATAATAATATTATTATTATTATTATTATTATTATTATTATTGTTTGACTGCGAGGGTTGTCCCTAAACAGAAGCACCTGCACCCATTATTTTGAAACAGACTAGAAATAGCATCCTTCTCCATTCTTTTGACACACACTATACCACTCAGAGTAGGAAAACAAATCCACACAGGAATAATATAAATATCAAAAAGTGGAAAAAATTCATAATTATACTTTTACTTATAAGTACACATATTATGTACTGAATTTTATCATGGGCCAGCTCCATGGTGCCCTTATTGTTAGTTGTGTTTTCTTTCTTGAAGTCTTGTTTAATTGTGGCAGGCACTTCTACCCTTCAGAACTAACCATTTCCAACCAAACTTGGACACAATGACCACCCTCTGACCTAGTTGTGTCCACAAGGTTTTGGTTGCCAGGCAACTACTGGTTGCCCAGCAAAGGCCGAAAAAACACTTAGTCGTACAGAACTTTGCACATTTTGAACTGTAGAAGCATTGCCAGTGGGAGTTGAAAACTCTTATTTCATTAGGCATAATCTTGAGGTCATTCCCTATCAGAAGTGTTCTATCCATTTTCCCCCTCTCTCTACAGTAGTTTTCGAGTGGCAGCCCTGTGAAGATTCGCTTCAGTGTTCCTACCAGTCTACTTCAATTGTGGCAGAATTAATAAATTTCCGACCAAACCTGGACACAATGACCAGTCTATGACCTAGTTGTGTCCACAAGGTTTTGTTTACTAAGTAACTACTCGTTGCCTAGCAACGGCCCACTATGCACCTCTGTGGCCATGGGTCCAGAAATTATTGAGACCCAGTGGCCTGCCCTGGCACCATTTTTTCAGGCTTAGAATATAATTTTCTTTATCAAATTGAAGAGAAACGTCTGGTACACCTTGTAATGCAATTTTTAGCTTCCTAAACCCAACCTGTGCTTTGCAATGATGTGCGAAAATTTCCGCCAAATGACTGTGTACACGCCAGTGAAAACGTACCAGAGAAGTGAAAAAACCTCACACTAAGAACTCTCCCTTCACCCCAGAAAAAACATTTCAATGATGCTGAAATGATTTGAAATGACTAGATATTTGTATTATGAACAAAATCAATATGAAATAAGGGAGGTTTCATAGAAAAATGATTTTTTCACATTTGTTGATGTTTATTGTGTTTATGCAAGTATCAAGTTGTTTTTGTTGTTTAGGTGGTTGAGTTTGTGTCCAAAGAATGGCTAGAGATGATATTTTTTTACTCTGACAAGATATGGGTCCTTCTTCGTGTATGGACTGAACCTCAACGGTCCACTTAGAGCTAGCCGTCATCGCCTACCAGCTTGTTTTACAATTTTCTTGTATTGTCTAAGCATTTCACTAAGAATTATGAGGTGTTCTCGTAGTGAATACACTGTGTGAAACCTTCCCTTCCCTTAACACTAATCCCTTCATGCGAGGTTCTAATATTGCTAATCTTGGGTCCCATCTAATTCTGGCCACTACAGTTCAGTCTTTACATACAAAGGAGCACCTTTATCTGGTTAAAGACTAAAAATAGTATCTCTCGCCTCTCTTTTGACACAAGTTACACCCCCCAGACTTCAAAACTAACTCCATACTTTCATAAACACAAAAAACATGAAAAAATATGAAACAAATTCATAATAATTATTTCCGTTGTAAAATCTCCCATATTATCTACTGATTTTGTTAGTATTACATATATCTAGCCATTTGGAACCATTTCAGCAATACTGAATTTTTTTTGGTGTGTGAATATATGGATATTTCGTGGTGCTATGTTTTGTGGCACAGTTGCATGTTTTCGATGGCGTGTATGCTATCATTCCGCTTTTTTTCCGCGATTCATTACGAATCACAGGATGGGTTTAGGAAGCTAAAAATTACATTGCCAGGTGCGACAGATGATTCTCACCACGTTCCTAAAGAAAAAGAAAAATTTATTTTCGAAACTTGAAAAAAAAAAAAAAAAAAAAAATGGTCCCCACGCCAAGAAAGAATTGATTAACTTTTGGGTCGATCCGGATCCGGATCCTGCAATGGTATTGGCGGAGGTATGCGCTCTCTGAAGGCTTTCTAGCTATTATTGTTATTATTATTATTATTATTATTATTATTATTATTATTATTATTATTATCATAGTCTCTGCATCGATCTTGACAATATTGTGTGGGCTGCCAGAACCCTGTCAGCCACCACAAGGCGGCATGATAACAACAGCAAAAGCATTACCTTTACCTCCAGGTCACAGCCGGTTTGCCAGACACTTCACGGGCAGGGTAAGAGGGGACTGGTGATGCTAGTGTGTGTCCAGGGAGCACAATGGTGGCCCGGCAAGCACACAAACAACACAAGGGCAAACACACCGGAAGCGTTCTTTTCTTGAAGGAAACTTACAGGCCCAGAGCGACCATCTTTCTGGAGTGAATGGGAGGCGCGTTGGTGAAGGCAACTACAACCTGAAGGTGGTGTTGGGACAAGTGTACTGGCTTTACTATAGAGGGGCATTTCATTTTTCCCCTGTATTTCTCTACAGCTATAAATACTGTACCTGTTCGTGCGAGTGGCCCGGCGGCATATGACCCTGGCAGTTGCGCCGCCAGATTGTAATTATTTTCAATATTCCTAATGAAAACAAGATGACAGTTAACATACTGTACATATCTATATCTGTCAATCTATCCTTATTTTTGCCCCGTCAGGAGCCTACGGGCCTGTGGCTAGGCTATTCATTCCCGACATTTAAGGCGTGGGTGACAGCCTCACTCTTCCCTAGGTAGTATGATGGGGGAACTGAACCACAGGCAACTGTCAGATGGAAACCTTTACGTGCCCTATCAGGCTGGAAGGTCTTAACAAATTAGACCACCAGGCTTTTCATTTGGTGATGAGCTATGGTTATCAACAAATGTAGAAAATAGTTCTTGGACTACAGGGAACCATTTGGCTTGTTATAGCGTAGTGTAACCTGGAGGTTGCCTTACATCTAATGAGTGGATGTTGAATGCCCCATCTGCAAAAATGTGCCATCACTTATTATAGGAAAGATAACTACATCGTGTAATAATAATAAAAAAAAATGTTAAATTCAGTAACTCACCCCTGCCAAAGAGACGTCTTCCGTAATAATTTATCTCAGTTAACAGCAGACAATATTCTACAAAGTCTGAGCCACAAAAGTTGCAAAGTATAAATATTGCCACCATAAGCCCTCTCATTGTTAGGACACCTCTATAATTCTGTCCCACGTAACAATAGATCACTTTATTCTGTAAAATGTGACTTACAAGAGGCTAAGAGTGATAACACGTTCAGTCTGATGACGTGCTTTTCATATTCATCACGCCACCACCATACCATTTTGTCTAGGATACGTTAGATCTTTTGAAGTCATATGAATTTTGAAACCTGTCTTTAACTTCCCCAGTTCGAATAGTTTCCCATGAAATGAATAAAAAAGTCTGATGTCAGAAAGAATAAAAATAAAATTACATCATCTTACTCCAGGGGTTACTGGTATTATTAACCTTATTGGAAATGGTTGAGAAAACTCTATTATTTCATTGCAGTTGGCGACAGATGATGGTATTCAACTGGGTGAGTCACTGGAGCCAGAGTAAATACTAGCAGGCAACTATTAACCTCTTGATGGTCAGAACATCGCAAGTATCTTATTACAGCTTACGCCAGATTGTCATAGGAACCTGGATGTTAATACTGGTACTACTATCCATCTGATTTCTGAACAGCTCTAGTATCATATTCCAGTTTCCACCAGCTGGTTTTATTCAGTGTACGAGTGTCATAGGAGCGTCATTTTTAAACTACCTACATAACCAAACGCAAACTGAAGGATGTGATTATTTAATTTACCTGGCTCCCTTGCTCAAGAATTAAGATATCTCGTTGGTGAAGAAAATGAGAGGAAAAGATCTCATAACAGCTTCAGTCACGACGACGTAAAATACGTTATAATTACTTAATGCTTGCAACTTCCTTTCAACTATATTCTGTTTACATAATATATTTAGAATTGAAAGGGTAAGTTATTGCCTTCATATAAACGTTCAGTATGAGATTCCTTTGAAAAATTTTACGAAGTCTTCTGGAGGTATAGGGAATAAAATGACTATACCTTTTCATCTTAACTCGGCTCAAATTCCCGTGCTTTTGAAGCTCTTTGAAAGTAGCTAACTGGCGGAAAATGATACTCCGGCTCAACATACTTTCCATAGCACTTCTTCGCGACGAGCACCATATTCTAGTGCTAATCTACTCTTAGAGCTTAGCAGTCACGATGGAGAAATGACAAGTTTAGGCTAAGTACCCATGTAAATGGTATATGCATCATCCTGGTAACAGTGGCTATATATTCGAGAAAACGATGCGGATGAAAACACTAACGGATACGGTAGGATGGTGAAACACAGCACCTCAGTTATCTGAGTAACGGTTAAACCTACAGCAGACCTGAACTCATTGTTAGACAGCCCATGGAAACGTAGTTAATGTTACCTGATGTGTTCGTTTTGTTTTAATCCGACACCATAATAATGAATAATATTACGAGTAGATGCGTCAGAAGGAGCACCTGAACTGAGTTATTTCTGGGATTACCAAATCTCATGGAATAACTCAAAACGTCATTCGAAAGCTTATTACAAAGCAATAGTATATATACACCCGTCAAAATGTGTCATTAGGCATGGGGGTCGTAGATTCAAAGCTGTTCGGGCGTTGTTACTCGACCTGAGTCTGGACAGTTGGTATCCCTACATTCTTGGCCTGTAGGCATGAATGAGTTTATTCGTTCTCGAAGAACATGAATCCGACGAGGCTTCATAATGTTAGACGATTCGAAGGGTGACCGTCACAAGTTCGTGATGTAAAGGGGCGGGTGTCATCCATGCCCCGACGAGAGAATGCTGTGATTAGGTGAGGAGCAAACACTGAACACTAGAAAGGGTTGGAAATAGAATGCACAAGTGCTTACCGTCGTTAAGTTTCCTAATTCTTAGCATACTGCGTTTGGAACTCTTGGTTGGTGGAATGAGTTATGCAATATTTGTATATTTTTATTTAATTAAATATGATAATAATAATAATAATAATAATAATAATAATAATAATAATTATTATTATTATTATCATTTATTATTATTGTTATTATTATCAGTAGTAGTAGTAGTAGTAACAGAAGTAGCAATAGTAATAATACAGTAATAGTGGTAACAGTAGTAATAGTGGTATTGTTATTGATGTTGATATTGGAATACGTAATATTATTTGTTTAACAATTTTAATATATTCAATATCATACCAGTGTCCGTGTTGACATGGCACATTCTGTCTCCGCCCACCTACTGTACTGTATGCTGGAGGAGGCATTTTGGTCTGTCGTACGAGCGTTGAGTGGATTCGTGCGTCCGTACAATCTTGTGGTCGCGATATCTCCTGAAACCATAGACGCATTTCCACCAAACTTTTGTCAGCGATGCAGTATGAATTGATGAACTGATTAGTTTACCTAGGTCAAGGGGTCTAAGGTCAAGGTCATACGGGGTCGACTTCGTTTATCCTTATGGGCGCAACATATCCTGAACCCCTAGACGGATTTCTACTAGACTATTGTCAGCGATACAGTATGAAGGAGCTATGAAGTGATTAGGCCATTGAGGTCAAGGAGTAAAAAACCAAGGTCATATGGGTGTAATCTCGATATCTCCCTAACCTGTGGACAGATTTGGACCAAGCTTTTGTCAGTGATAGTGTATGAAAGGACGATGAACTGATCGGGTCGTCAATGTCAAAGGTCAAGGGTGTGGGCACGATATGTTCTGAACCCCTCCACAGATTTCAACCAAACTTTCGTCAGTTATTCAGTATGAAGGGATGATGAACTGATTAGGTCAGCAAGGTCAAAGGGTCAAAGGTTAAGGTCGAATGCGGTCGAGTTAATTTATTTTTAGTCTCATTTCAACCCTCAACAAAACCTGTCGTGGAGGTTGTATGGCGAGTCCATGTGCAAGGCTTGGTGGAGGTATACATCTCACAGCCAGAGTTTTTGGCTTTTTTACCATAATGTTGAAAATCGCCACAAAGCACCAAACTGAGGTCCTAGACTGGGTTACTATGAATGTTATGAAAGATGTACTGTATTTATATGCATTGATGGAAACTTTATAGGAAAATGAAACGTTTTACGTGACTGTCCTCAAAATTCGTAACTCAACTGTGAAACAGTTTCAAAAACTACAAAGTGGGCATAAAATTTGGTTACCTCGGAAACTATTAACACTCAGTGGACTTACAGTGTATGAAAGCTAAAATAATATTACATATCTTCCCACTCGAACAGGTTCTAAAGTTTTGGATAAGGAATGTTTAACTTTATATATTGTTCTGCTGCCCTATTAATGTTTTTTCTGACCAATGTAAGATGCTCAAATATTTATTTAATCTCTTCATATCTAATACATTTTTTTGGTTGGTGTATTTTTTCTGTTTCCAGGGAACTAAATTAAGGTTAGGAGAGAGATTTCTTAACAGGAGGAATCCACTTAAAAATTTTATATTAAGGAAAGTTACATGTAACCCAGCTGGTTGGAAAGTGCACCCGAAAATAACAAAAAACTTTAGAAGCTAATAAGAAAGAGTGAAAATAAGTCACCACTGTCACCAGGTTAGGGATGCCGTGCTACATACTTCATGCAAAAGGGTCACTGGATGGCTTATTTGTACTGACTGTAGCATTGCTCCTCATCTCCTAAGTAACTGCTAGGATTTCTCTTTAGAAGGAAAAAAAGTCAACGTATTTTAGTAACAGAAATATTTACGCCAGATATACTATGAACCATTTGAATTGTATGGTATCCGTAAGTTGTAAAAAAGAAAGTAAATAAGAGCAGTTACCTATTACTTATTGTGTACCCATAATAAGGAAGCTTCGCCATAACTATTTATGGTATTGATTGTCATCGTACCTTTGTTTATGTTGCATTTCTGTTCACTGCCTAAAAGTTTCATACGAACACAACAATTTATTGTTGTTAAATATTGTTCAGTGGTGCAAAATAACAAAATATATGAAAGATAGCTTTATTCTTAGGTGTTTCTCAGACATTTAGCTTAATGTACATTATAAATTTTGGCTTATAAACTGTGATCTTTAAAAATAGTTCAAGGTCATTCATATATAGAACATGTACAATATACAGTATACACTATAAAAAGTACCGTTACTGGGGGGTCCTATGAGTTTCATACTGAGCAATCCATCTGTCTAGGTAGGGTTGGAGGAAGACTGTTATCAAACGTTTCATTCGAGGTGTCAGTTTGTATCGTGCAGAAGGTGTAATGGTACTTTTTGCAGTCTATGTACTTAGATTAAAATTGGGAGCCTCTTGTGTAATTTCAACAAGATCTGAAGACAAAGGTGTGAAAGAAAGAAATAAAGCATGGGTGCGTTTTATATTTATCTCAATAACTTTCTAACCGTATGCTTAACCGTAACCCCATTCCTTCTAGATAATGAGAGGGAACACAGCTATATTTCTGTAAAGTAAAAGCTTTACAGCTTTTGTGGGGCTCTCTAAAACATGTTACAAAGAAAACACTGAACAGATTTGGATTCGGTACTTTCCACTAGGCTAAATGGCAAAATATTCAGCCGAAATTCTCAGCAGATTTTAACACAGAATTTTTAACCAGATAGCTGTATCTTAATTAGTTTCTGAGATATTTCAATTTCAAATATGCACTTTTTGCACCAAAAATGAGTATTTGACCAAACGTAGATAAAGGTCATTTATATTTGGCACAAGTACTAATCTTACCCCAGGGTGCCTTCCTGTATATCATCAATATATAAGAAAAAAAAGTGCAAAGAAAAATAAAAACTAGTTACTTATGTACTTGTTGTGTAGCCGCAATAAGGAAGCTTCCCATAACTATTTATGGTATTGACTGTCTTTGTCGATACGCAATTGCAGCTTTTGTGTTCACTGCCTAAAAACTTCATATGAACAGAACAGATTTTTTCGTAATTTTTTGCTGTTATGTATAGTTCAATGGTGAATATAACAAAACATGTATGAATTATTTTTATGCCCAGGTGTTTATGGAGCAATCAATTTAGTTCATACATTAATAAGTAAGCCAGTGAGAAGGTGGTTGAGAGGAAAGTGTTTTGACTTTGTACATTTTACATATGTCTTAATATCTGCCTAACGTTATGCTTAGCTGTAACCACATTCCTTTCAGATAAGGAGAGGGACACCAGCCATATTTCAGTAAAAATACAGCTTTACAGCTATTATGATTTTCTCTAAAACTATTTACAGAACAAACACTGAGAAGATTGTATTTCGGTACTTTCCACGAAGCTAAATAGCAAAATATTCAGCTAAAATTCTCAGCAAACTTTTTTATCATCGGTTTTTCAACTAAATAGCTGTACCTCAAGTAGTTTATGAGATATTTCAAATTTAAACATGCAAGTACTGTACAAAAAATTAGCATATGACCTTCAAAAATAGGTCAAGGCCATTTATATTTGGCACAAGCACCTGGGTTACCCTAGGGTTCCTTCCTACGTAATATCATCAAGATCTAAGAAAATAAGTACAAACAAAAATAATACCAAACCAATAAGCTTTGCTGTATATATGGCGAAGCTTATTAATACGTGCCTAGTAAATGAATAACTATAATAGTAACATCTCTATGATTCTGTTCCAGCTAATGCAAGCCTACTCAGTGAAGCTGATAGTGAGTCATAAGAGCTAAAGTTTTGAGTGATAAGAACAAGGAAAGCAGAGGGTGAGGAGTGTGAAGGAAACAGAAAGGAAATAAATGAAAGGAGAGGGGAAAAAATGGAGGAAAGAACGGTTTCAATGAGAGAGAGAGAGAGAGAGAGAGAGAGAGAGAGAGAGAGAGAGAGAGAGAGAGAGAGAGAGAGAGAGAGAGAGAGAATGCGACTGGCAGCCGGACGGAGAGATGAAACAGGAGCCATGGGATAATGCAAGACTTAAGGGGGAAGAGTGTCAGCAGAAGCAGCAGCATAAAAGGGAGAGAGAGAGAGAGAGAGAGAGAGAGAGAGAGAGAGAGAGAGAGAGAGAGAGAGAGAGAGAGCGCCATTCCTAATAACATCCATATGGCTGTTTCATTCCTCTTTGGAACTGAGAAGATTATGACTATGACATCTGTTTTATAACTTTGATAATGAAACAGGAAGCAAAGTCGGAATTGTTCCACTCAACTTTTGCTCTGAGCAACGCCTGTCGTAAATTATCGGAGAAATTTCAAAACGGGTAATGCACATTTCGTAGGAGGAACGTGAGGTGGGAAAATATGTGATGAAAATTTCGCAAAGGGGTGCAAGGAGGAAACGACGTTTTATAACTGCCAGTTAATGAACCAGATGTCAGTGTTACGTACAATGTTATAAAGCCTATCACTGACGGTGCATCATGATCGTAGTGTTGACGTACTAAGGTAAGATATACCAGTCAGGCAAAGTCTGCAGCTATCCAACCACCAGGCACTCTGCAAGTCCTGAATAATCAACGCAAGTTGAAACACTCCTGGGATACGTAACAACACACACTGATTTCTCCGGAGGCCAGTTTGGACACTGCTGCCAAGTCCTTGTCCTGTCCTGAGCTATCCTATCCTGCCCTGCCCAGCTCTGTCCTGTCCTGTCCTGTCCTGTCTTGCCTTGCCCTGTCCTGTCCTACTCTATCTTGCCATTTTCTTTCCTGTCCTTTCCTCTCCTGTCGTACCTTGTCCTGTCCTACCGTCTCGCCCTGTCCTGCCCCCACTAATAATGCGTGTACGGTGGTCTAACTAAGGAACTGCTGCGTGGTGCTAGGTAACCCCTCTGCATGTGTAAGAGAGAATCCATTAATTCAAGGAAACTTCGCAAAATTCTCTCTCTCTCTCTCTCTCTCTCTCTCTCTCTCTCTCTCTCTCTCTCTCTCTCTCTCTCTCTCTCATGCATGCGATCATAGCCTACGAAGATCACCCAGTCTTTGCCTAAAATATTACCCTGGACCCGAGGTAAACACTGTTATCATGGCGCTGTGAAGAGACCGTAATTTTGGATAGCGAGTGATACTTTGGAAGGTTTAGCGACAACATGGTGTGTGGACGTGAACCTGGTAAATTTGAAAAATCTGGATGCAAAAAAAAGAATAATAATAATAATAAAAATAAATAATAACGAGCACTCAAAGACTGCCTCACCCCCGACGACCAGCTGGTCTAGGGACTGGGTATTTGCCATTGATGTTGAACTTTAACGGATTGCACTCAATGTTGAAATACTTCACTGCTGCCTAATCCTTGACCCTCAACCTTAGTTTAGATAAGATCTAACTTGTTTGAGCTGATTTTGCCCAGTGACTTTGAAATTTGACCACTCCCTGCAACCTTGACTATCGATCGACTGTTCCAAAAAAATAATCTGTCTATCCTTGTATTAATCTGACCCATTCTACAAACTTTAATTTACAGCCAATAAAATTTGTTGAAGTCGGCCGTGCCATGTGAAACTGACCTTTGACTCATTGTACCATAACAAGCTGGTTGGCCAGCTCTAAGTGGACCAAGTTTTGTCGGCGACCAGAAGTGAGTTTCGACACTAAAAGTCCTTTCTATATGGAAGTGCTCCAGTGCAACATTCCACCCAAGAATCATCGCCCTGGCTTAAAAATCTGTGGAGCCTTAGCACTTAGTGCGAGCAAGGTTATAATTTTAGTGCTTTTTATATTTTCTGCACTTGCTGATCTTTGACCCCTGACCTGGCAGATATAGGTCATGCATGTATGGAGCACACTTGTAGTACTCATTAACATCTATAAGCATGCAAATTTTAATTCGCTTCCATCCATCCCGCTTTAGAGCTAGGGAACTTGAAATTCGTGGAATGGTCCACCAGAGGTACAACTTCTAGGTGGTGCTGCCAGCGACTGGAAGTGAGTGTCGACACTACAGTGTAAATGTCATTTTTTAATGGAGGTACTCCAGTACAACATTCCACTC
Organism: Coenobita brevimanus; assembly: GCF_032717465.1. NCBI lineage: Eukaryota > Metazoa > Arthropoda > Malacostraca > Decapoda > Coenobitidae > Coenobita > Coenobita brevimanus. The sequence goes on along the minus strand of NC_137045.1, from coordinate 36,548,827 downwards.
ACGAATTATGGCTCTAGCTTAATAATTTTCGGAGCCTTAGCATTTTGCATGGGCATTAATGTGATTTTATTTACTTTCACTGTTTTCACATATGATGACCTTTGACCCCTGACCTGGCCAATGTAGCACATAGGTGTAAAATAGAAAGTTGTAGTACTAGTCGAAGTCTATAAGCAAGCAAACTTTCATTCAGTTCCATCAAGCTGCTGGGGAACTAGGAGGCATTTTTGAAAACCGGTACTGGTTGCTAGGGACGCTGAGGCCAATCTTTGCAGGGTTGCCACCCGAAAACTAGAGAAAAGAGGGGAAAAATACATGGTACTCTTCTGATAGGGATTGACCTGAAGATTACCCCTAAAGAAGTCAGCCCATTAGTCATGCTTCTACAGCTCAAAAAGTGAAAAGTACGAAAAACTGCTTTTTCGGCCGTTGTTACACAATGAATAGTTGCCTAGCAGCCAAAACCTTGTGGACACAAGTAAGTCACATTGTGTCCAAGTTTTGTCGGAATTGGTTAATTCAGAAGGATAGAAGTGCCTGCCACAATTAAACAGAGAAAGAAAGAATACACGAGAGAAAGAAAACGTGCCTAACAATAAGGACAGCATGGAGCTGGCCAAAAGAATGGTAACTATCTTGAGTGATCCACAACTCATCCACCAAGTTCGATTCAAAGCAGAGCTAAACAGTTTTAGTTATGTTCACAGAAGGATAAACATGGGTCAGAATCTAACCTATTGTTGAGAACAATAGGTCAGAGATTAAGGCCGCAGGCAATGTCAAAGTTCGACTCATGTTTGTGGTTGTAAAAAAATTAAATCAGTTTTACTTCAGGTTTAAGCAAACCTGATGGATTTGTTGAAAGTCAGCCAAGGATTAACTACATTGTTTTATAACAATACATCAAAGGTCAATGTCATAGGGCAAGGCTGGAATAAAGTCTTAATCCAGTTTGCCTTGACCCTATTAAACACTTGAAAACAAGGCAAAAATAAAAGAACTCGATTTTGAATACAATCAAACGTCAAGGTCACTGAGAAAGATGTTTGGAAACGTTAAACAATAGGCAAGAATGAAGCAGAGTGAATGTGAGAAAGAACGGGGTGACGAGGCGTTGTAGATAAACTAAGGGAAACTGTATGGAATTTTGTCAAAATGAGGAAGATGTGTAGGAAATTAACTGTTTTAGATATCAGGATGTGGATGTAGTAGATGAAACTCAGGTACCTGAAGAACACCGTATGACCGGAAAGGAGGCGAAAGTATTAGCAGCGTTAATAAGTATGCAGAAAGATTAGCGTTGGTTTAGGTAAAGACGGATATGTATGACAATAACACCGACCGTGTGGTATCGATGCTAAACATGGGACCCAAACCCTAAGGACCAGACTGGTGGAGGATTTGGGGTGAAAAATTGCACCAGATCTGTTCGTGCGATGGGTTGGGCTGGGAGGGTGAAAAATGACACTGTCCGCGAGAGGTCCAGAAGCAGATGTAGTATACTTAAGTCGGCAGTCCAGGGTATGTTGAAATGGTCTGACCTAACAGGAAGAATGAGTGATGAGAAATGAACAAATATATATATATATTTTTTTTTTTGTGTCCGACTCTGGGCATAGGCTTCACAGCCTGCTATCAAGGCCCAGCAGTCCTCCTACATACCATACATCTCTACATACATGTCACCATTTCGGCGCTAACACCCACAGGCCATATTGAATGCATGGTAGGGCTGTCTCATACAGGACTGGTGTATTGGTATTAGCGGGGGTATTTTTACGACATGTCGGCGGGTCTTCTGGTAGATCAGTAAAGCCTGATTTAATGAAATTCAAATCCTTAAACTGTTCCCTACCCCAGCCGGGATTCGAACCTGGGTCCGTTAGGACTTCAGGCCACCTCTCTACCGATTGAGCCACCGCCTTCCCCATCTATCTATATACCTAAGCTTATTCCCCCTTGGGGGTAGCTGAGACAGGATGACACACCATATTACTCATCCTTGCACACACACATTTACTCATATCTTAGCCTCTAAGGGAAGCAGGGACCGCTCCTCACCACACCACACCGCACGAGGTTTAACTGTTCAGTGCAATCCAGCAACATCCGCAACAGGGCCCTACAGCAGAGCTGGTTTATCCCTGCCACATCATAATGGATCCATCCCCTTCCCCGTCCCTGACCCGATCAGGTGATCAGAACAGATGCGGGAGAACATCCAGTCGGGGCTACGTCACCATGTATGCATTTACAATTTCTCTCCACTCACCCCTGTCATGCGCAGCCACTCTTACTTACTCAACAGACATCCCTCTCGCATCTAGCGCTCCCTTCACACTGTCCATACACTCTATCCATGGCCTTCCTCTCAGCCTTACATCTCTCACATCAGATCTATAGATATCCTTTTCGCCAATCCCTCTTCATTCATTCTCTCCATATGCCCAAAACAACGCAACACCCTCTGCAGAGCTCGATTAGCCATCTCTAGCATTACTCCACCTCTCCTTCGCACTTCATCATTTCTCACTTGATCCATAAGCGTCACTCCACACATACTCCTCAGACACCTCAACTCCGTTACATTCAATCGCCTCCCCTCTGCTACTCCCATATTCCATGTTGCAGCCCCATATAACGCAGTCGGTACCACTACTCCCTCAAACAGCCTTCTCTTTACATCCACTCTTAGCGAACGTCATCTAAACACCTTTTTCATTCCTTCCAGCACCTTTCCTACTTCATTTATACTAAACTTCACCTCTACATCTATTCTTCCATCCACAGCAGCATGTGACACTGAATTCTTTAAATATTCCACATCCTCAAGCAACTCACCATTCAAAACTACATTCATTCTCCTACCATCTACCAACCTCGAACACTTCATCACTTTACTCTTATTCCCATTCACTCTCAATTTCCTCCTTTCACACACCCTTTCAAATTCCTCTACCAGTTGATATACAGACAAGTATTAGAAGAAATCAGGTAAAGGAGAGCCTAACTAGAAGATCGAAGTATCGTGTGAAGCAGGTATTGAATCGTATTGGTTTGAGCATCCATGAGGGAGGCAGGTGTTTAGGGAGCAAGGGATCATGGAATGAAGTGGTTTAGAAGAAAATAATTTATCATTAATGATTTACGGCAGGCAAGAAATGGAACGACTCAGGCACTGCACAGCATAAACCAACAAATCTGGTTGTAGATGATTAAAATCCGGTTTGTATATTTCATTAGATACGACAACTGAAAGACTAAATGTGAGTGAATGAGGCAGCTTTCTTCTGTTCTTTCGGCGATACCCAGCTACCGAAGGTAAATGCATACATGAGCGTAAAAATAATTAGTGATGGGTCGAATCGTAACTTTACCTCGACTTTCCTTTCTACTACTGTTTGTGAACCAGTTTGGTGGTCCTGTGTTGCTAGTAATAATTAAACTAGCTCAACTAAGACAACTGAAGCTTGTTAACATTGTGTTCTTTTCTGGCCAGAGTGATCACACGTGATTTTTATTGTCAACAGCATGCAGAGGAAGTTTGCAGACATTGTCCCACCCTTTGGTTCATATTTATTTATTTAACTTATTTTGCGTGTATATTTAAAAATTGTGCAGAACGGCTCCCCTGCGTAATACTGAGGCCCTCTGACATATGATACTCTTGCCATGTCTCCCTCCCTGCCTCGCCTGCGGTCCTAACATTATCTCGGGTGCCGTAAACTATTAGGTAATGGGCTGCGTCCCCAGTGCCGCTGCTTTATCAAAGTAAGTGGGCAACAAAGTAGTAGTGATGGTCAATTTTTTGTGGTAAAATTCTTTATGGTAAAGTATGTCATAGCTTGTTTTGCGTTGCTCTGACCAGTGGTCGGCATTTATAGCGGTTTGTTGGAATCGTTGATGGGCTGGATAACTTTTGATAACGACAATGAAAATACACTTACTCTGCGTCCAACATAGCATGCATGATAACTTTTCCATATGTTCACCATCCTCACCACACCAACCATTATCAAATGTATCCTGGTAAAGTCAATTTGCTTCGGGGGATCGCCAGATGGAGCTGAACTATCACTGCCATTTTTCTTTTACAGATTTTCTTTAACATCATTGAGTAGTTTGTAACTGAAACAATGTTGTAGGTTTATGAGAAGTTGTTTGGTTATTACAATACCCGTATATGACCACCCCTGCCACAATCATATGTGCCTGTAAGAAGAAAGTTTGGCTGCACCTCCAGTCTTTCACTCTTGCACTTGTTCCTAGTATTAACCATTCCGAAAATCAACACAGCCTGGTCTAACGCACCCTCTTAACCTAAACTAGTTAACTTTACCTCACCTGTCCCAGCCTAACCTATCCTATCTTATTATACCCTAACCTAACCAAATCTAACAACCTAACTAACCTAACAGCCTGATCTAACTTGTAACAAAAGCAAACGATAAATGTGCAATGCATGGATTATGAAGAGAGGCTCTTCTGTTTATAAACACGTAATGTCAAAAAATAAAGATTCGTTCGTCTATATTGTGTCCCAAAGCCGTGGGAACAGCAATATACATTTATTACGGAAAATACGCTTACTGACGAAAAACAACCACAACTAGAAGAAATCTGTAGAGGTTTCTGAGCAACCGCTAAGCTCCTTCTGGTGATGTCCTTAAAGAGGAATTCTATCTTTAACTTTCAGCATCATCACCTTATTTTGATACCAAAATAACTGCCACCAAGACATTCGGTACCCCATCATTATTATCAGTATCACTTTACTAAGACGAGTACCGCCAAGAGGTCCCCAGAATCATCCTCAGCTCATCATTCCTTGCGAAACCATCATAATTCGCATCATCACCACTAACACATCATGAAGTAAAATCTTGCACCTTGGAGATCGGAATATGGGATCTGGCGCCGCTTGCAAGGTACTTCGTTTGAGGAACCTAACTCTTTTTCATTCAACAGTAATGCTAATCCTGCGTGGCACTAGTTACATTATTGAGAGTTGACAAGGTTGGTTGATAGAAGCCAATCACTAACAGCAAAAATGTACCCTTTAGCTTCACTGCCTTCTGTTTTCGTCGTGCTCTGACAAAAAATCTACTCAGTAACAGACAACTACTCATTCCTTCCATTACAAAAAGGTTTGCCTTTGGAAGAGACCTGCACAAGCGGTAGGATCTACCATGCAGTTACGGACCATGATTTATGTTTAATATTGGCCGAATCAGGTGGAATAGGATTAAACAGGCAAATTTCGAGTTATCTCAATCGTTTATCTATACCGTATAATAGAATAAAATAACAAGATTCGGATTGGCTTAAATTCCCTCACACATGCTGAATTCAAGGCACATTAGCCGATAAAGGTTATTTCTTCAGTAACTACGTAAAAATTAGGAGTTTATTATGGGTTGGCTTCCTCAAGTTGGACCAGTTCAGCTTGAACTGAATTACTTTGGCCTATGTTATCTACATGCAGAATTTCATAATAATCTGTAAGTATGCCAATGAAAATACAAGGGTACAAATTGTGTTACCATACCCTCTGTGTAGTCTCACCCCTTGTGTATTAGACACGAAAACTTTGATCACAGTATAGTGGAATTTGACGCCTACAAACAACTTTAGTCATCATCATCTCCTCATCCTCTACAATAGTAACCCCGTCAATCTGATCATTTAAGTTTCATGCGAAATAGGCCAACACCAGACATGCATTTAACAGCATAAAGTACGTTTTCCTAATGGATGTGGTAGCCTAATCATCTCAGTTCTCCAAATATTACCATCACCACTGCCAGCATCAACATCTAAACAATATCACCAGCAACACAATGGCACTACAGTCACGACCAATACCACCTTAATTTCATTTCGGCGATATCTTTGCAATCAAATCCTTTCCTAATTAATGGTAATTGAAATTTCCACGCTGCAGCAGAGAACTAATTAGTGTTCTCATCCCGCCGCAACGGGCCACTGAGCTGAATAATTCTACTGTTCGGGGGTCGTAAACAGATATATTGTTATCAGTGCTCTAGGACGGAGTTGAATTTTATATTGTTTGACATGTGCTACCTCCAGTTCATTATACATTTAACATATTCTTGCCCCAGTGGAGGAACTATATTGCCTGGCACTTGCGTTCTGTTAGCAGCCCATATGGATCAATGAAGCAAAAGGAAGCCGTGAATGGGGACGCATTTTGAAATAACTGCGAACTGGATTGTAACGGGAGAAACTATTTTTGATCTGAAGATGCAAAACTGAATATGAAAAAGAGGGAGTGGGAGTATTGTACTATATATGTCTGAGTGAGCATGGGAAGGAATATGGATTCTGATTCCAAGGAAACAGATGGGTAATGCCAAAAGTTACGACGGGAGTGATTAATTGACTGCTAATTGAAATAAAAGCTGGCAGCACAAGTACCCGGGTCATATGCTGCAGAACAACATTAAAAAGACAATAAAGAATAAAAGACGATAAAACGTTAATAAAACTAAAAACACAAAATCGTTAAACACTAAACGCAGGAAAAAATAACTGAACACTAAATTTTACAAAGAAGTCCAGCTACCTTCACAAAGGAGAGGGTTTCCCCTGCCATACAGCAGGCAACATCCTTAAGTATCGACGAAAGTCGTGTAATCCATCACCCGTTTTGTGTCCAAAGAGGTACTGATTGTGTGAATCATTAACATAGAGGCCCTCTTCGTCACTACGTCGGGTGTGTAACACCCTTCTAGCAACAAAATCCCATCCCTTTTCTCTCTAGTTTTCTAATGCAAGAGTTAACCGTTACTCCCAGTCCGTAATATATGCAGTGGGTCAGCTGTGGAACTGTCTTCCTCTATTTGTATTTCTACTGCTTATGAACTCCAGTCTTTTAAGTGCAGTGTGGCCATGCATCTCGAAATAAATATATCTTGAATTTGGCTCCCTGTTATTTTTTTTTCCTTGGAGGGAATAATCTTGTGGACTTCTGACCTTTGGTTCTTTCTTCCTTGCGTAAAAAAAAAAAAATCAAAGGGACCAATCATTCCTCAGAGAAAGGAGCAGGAAGACCCTTCATTAACAATCCATGAGGGAACTGATTGTGGCAAATGCTCAGTCGGCATAAAGCCTTCTCCTACGGGCGAGACAAGACTGGGTAACTGAAAGGGCCACAATCGGCACTTATTTTGTTGGCCCCCATTGCATCCCAGCACCGTTGCCAACAACGCCAAATCTGTCCAACAAAGAGGGAAAAACCATATGCAGACCGTTGGTGCAGAGCAGGATGGGATCCCATGGTATCAGCAGGGCAAACTGGTATGACTTGGTCTGCCACAAGAGACACAACATCAGAAAGGCCAGCCTGTGCACGACGGCAAAATCGGTTGACATGTCCATACCCCTCACCATGGAAACATTGCTTAGCGGTCAACACATGGCTACACGGGAAGTGATAGCCAAGTCAGTTTCACAGATTTAAGCAATGTTAACTTGTCAAATGTCGGGAACAAGGTCGGTGTTGGGGTCATGATACCCTCTATTTTTTCTATGCACTCAAAAGTCACCACACCAGAAGATAGCAGTTCCTCCAACAACCACGCCTCTGAGTATCAGAGGAGGTCACGGGAAAAATTTAAACCCTTGCATCGGTTAAAGTTTGCATGAGGGACACAGGTAACATAGACACCAGAAACAGGTCAAAGCCATTAAACGAGAGCTCTCTGCTGGGGAGGGCACCTTGACAAAGATGCTTTCATTTCTCTGTGAAGATTTTCGGTTCTCTACCACATGCAGACACAATGGCATGGTGCGAATCAGATATGCCAATACCTAGCGTTGACCCCCACACAGAGGATTTTATCACTAGACATTTTGCATATGATGCAGGGCCCACCTCTACTGGGCCAAACCCCAGAGCTGCACTAACCCGGCGTGAACACTTCCCATTCCGAGCTGGATGCTGGGGCAAAGCAGAATAGTTCTCAGGGACCTGGAAAGGTTTCGGAGTGGCAAACAGAGATTTGGAATCAGATAGGCCCAGAATGGTTCCCGAGTCATCAACTGTATTTTTTTTATTATTGAAGGCATAGGGCTCCACAATATACTTCATTCCCTAACTCCTCCACCCACCACGGAGCCCAGCAAGGTGAGTTTAAATGCCAGGGATAACACTGCTGACAACCCCAAAGGTAGTGAGGGAATATACGCAGGTAACCACCGGGAAACCTAGACAAGGGTTACTCCAGAAAGATAGGAGCCACCCGGACCCCCAGTGCTCACTTGACCCTAGCCAACAAGCGACCAGCCGATTATCCTGGCCGGTCCCAATCAGGCTGCCCGTCTAGCCAGAATAGGGGACCAAAGAGGTATGTTGCTAAGGTGGTACCATTCTTAACTGGCGGTTTGGGTGGGGCACGAACCTCTGTATAGTGTTGCCACGTTTTCCATACCCGCGATGCCTCTCTCTCTCTCTCTCTCTCCTGGGGGGAGAAGTGCGTCACCCTAGGGAATTTTGTTTCTTTTATGTGTCTTATAAACTTGTGCTTTCATTTCTTTATTTGGTTATTATATTATTGTTTTACATATGGCGCCAGATGACCTTGGTGTTGCGGCGCCTTGATTTGTTTTCATTGAATCATTCTCGCCCTCCTTCCTTCCCTCCCTTCATCTTTCCCTCAGCTTGACAATGCACACAACACTGTCCCTGGCCTGTCTTCTCTCTCTCTCCTGGGGGGAGATGTGCGTCACCCTTGGGAATTTTGTTTTTCTTATGAGTGACAAACTTGTACTTTCATATCTTTATTTTGTTTTTATTATATCTAATTATATTTAAAAATATTATTGTTTTACATATGGCACCAGATGACCTCACTATTGTGGCGCCATGATTAGTTTTCATTCAATCACTCTCTCCCTCCTTCGTTCCCTCTCTTCCTCCATCTCTCACTCAGCTGCACTCAACACTGCCCCTGGTCTGCCTTCCCCCCCCTCTCTCTCTCTCTCTCTCTCTCTCTCTCTCTCTCTCTCTCTCTCGTCTGTGGTATTTTAGGATACATTTTGGTTATTTTCTTTTACGTTATAATGTACATACTGTAAGTTTGACTTTATTTTCACACCACCCAGGAGGTAAAAGTCTTGGCGCGTCTTTTTTTAAGAGGTGTCCCCAAACAGGCCTAGGATAGAGGAAGCTCTGGCCAGGTGGGACTGGGTGTGTGTGAGTGTTGCCGCTCACGAAGGTTTAATGTATTATTTTTTTTTTTACTAAGAAACTGACATATTTTTACTTATATTCCTGCACATTATCTTATAATCATAATTGTGACATTATTACCAACCCCAGAAATACGGTAACAGCCAATAAATGTGACTACTTTTTTTTAAGCACCACTGTAAAATATTTATGCCACGTTTCTGTATTGCCGTAAAAATATTTGAAGCATAATAAGTTTACTGTTCTCTCATATATTATAATACACACGTCACCATTATATTCTTATGTGTTTATCTTACTGTGATGCATATTACATATATCAGAGCCGTTCACATAGCGAGTATGGATCATGTGGCAACACTGTACAGAGGTTCGTGCCCCACCCAAACTGCCACTTAAGAATGGTACCACCATTGCTGCAGGGTGCATCGTGCAGCATCACTCAATCACCAGGACTCTCGTTTCCCAGCATTACTGAATGCCATAAAAAACACGTGGAAAGGCAAAATCCCAGCCCAAGAAGGGCAGGCATGAGCAACATCACCAACAGCTCTCCTCTACCAGTGATGTAGGCAGGGTGCTTGGTCCACGAGACCGACAGATACTGAGACAGTGAGACGTACAAAGATAGGGACGCCTCTAATGTAGGTGGCGCTGCCAGCCACGCTTCAAGCCACGCCACCTCGTCAAGGTGACATTTGTCATGGGGGACATGGTCAAATACTAGGAAAAATATGTAAGGCTGTGGGTACTCGAGTATGGAAGGCTAGAGATTTATTTATGAATTAGTCATATGTGGCAGAATTATAAAATATGTATACAACATTGATAACTGCGTAAATGAAAGGAAAATATCACAAAAATTTCGGGCCAAAACCAAGTACAATTAATCCTCACCTTCGGGAGGTGGAATTAGAGCAGAATAATTCAGGGGCTCAGAGAAGATTAGTCCGGTTGCCTGGGCAGAGGATGGGATTATATTGGATGTATTTTTAAAAATGAAAACAGCAGTCTTTTTTTTCCTGGTTTAATTCTCACTTTTTTCACTTGCTCATTCCATTCTCTCACTTCACTCATTCTGATTTCACCAACGCAGTCATGACTCACTCGCCTCACCCACTAAATCTGCTCAGTTTCATTAAATATTTTTTCTTCCATTCACTCTCATTTCACCTATACCCACATCACTTACTCTCTCAATCTCCATTTACTCACTCCACATGTTTTCAATTTATACATTGTCAATCAGAATAACTCTCCTCGCTCTCACTCGTTTTGCTTTCACTCTCTCTCTCCACACACTCTTACTTCACTCTTTCTTATTCCACTCATTCTAGCTTCACTCACTCTTAGGCCCGTTACACACAAACGGATTTATTCTGCGCAGAAAGCCATCTGCGCGGAAACGTGTCAAGAAGACGTGTCTTCACGAGCTTTTTTTTTTTTTTTTTTTTTTCCCGTGCGTATAGATTAATAATAACAACAAGAGTAAAAATGAAAAATCATCATCATCATCATCATCATCATCATAATCCGGATCTCCTTTCCCACTCTACAGTAGGCAGAGTGAGGAAAAAATATTATTACTATTATTATTATTATTAGTATTATTATTATTATTTTACTAATATTAGTACTCTTATTATTATTATTATTAGTATTATTATTATTATTCGTGGTAGTAGCAGTAGTAGTAGTAGTAGTAGTAGTAGTAGTAGTATTGTTGTTGTTGTTGTTATGCATAATGGTGATAATAACAAACCCAAGAGTAATAAAATAACAATAATAATAATACTACTACTAATAATAATGATAATAATGAATTATTATTATTATTATCACTATTATTATTATTATTATTAATATTATTATTATTTTATTATTATTATCATTACTAGTCCCAGCCCAAGAGGGGCCCGGGGACGGATATTGTTTTTACTTAGTTTGGCTGTTTGTTTGTCTGTCTTTCTGTCTGTCTGTTATCAACTTAATGTAAAAACTACAGATGCGATTTTGATTAAAATTACGTGGATAATGGGTTATGACCTCCTGATCACCGGATTAAATTTTGGGTCAAATTTGGCCAAGGCCCAGCTGTACGCCCAAAAAAGGTAAAAAAATAAAAAAAAGCAACATTTTTTTTCTTGTCCATATCTACTTTCAAATTTGTCATATCGCCATAAAACCAGAACCTCAAGGCGCAGCTTTCAAATCTGCATCCTACAATATAGCTCATTACATGGGGGGGGGGGCACTCCCTGTTTGCGGTAGGGTGGTGAATGTCAGGTGGGTCGGGCCTAAAATTTCATATGTGCATAGAATCGTAAATTTTCACCCAATGCACTCCTAATGTGATTTGTGACATTATTGACTAGATATCCTGTCGTGTTTATACGTCAGCACTAAAATGACTGCAGGGGACGGGTTTGTTGTGCCTTGGCACTGCTTTTTGTTATTATTATTATTATTATTATTATTATTATTATTATCTTAGATCTTTAGTGGAAAAGTTTCTAGAGAAGGGAAAGAAGTTGTATGCGGCTTTCATGGATTTGGAGAAAGCATATGACAGGATGGATAGACAAGGATTGTGGAAAGTATTAAGAATATATGGAGTAGTTGGGAAGTTGGTGAATGCTGTGAAGAGTATGTACGATGGTGCTAAGGCTGCAGTGCGTGTGGATGGTGAACTAAGTGAATTTTTCTCTCTGAAGGTTGGGTTGAAACAGGGATGTGTCATGTCTCCATGGTTATTCAATCTGTACAAGGATGGGGTAATAAAAGAGGTACAAGGTAGGGTAGTGGATGTTGGAGTGGCCCTGGTGAGAGAGGATAGTGTTTAGAAACTCCCTGTACTGTTGTTTGCAGATGATACTGTGTTGTTTGAGTGAAGACGAAGGGGAGCTGCAAGGCTTGGTGGATGAGTTTGGGAGTGTAAGAAACGGAATCTAAAGGTGAATGTGGGAAAGAGTAAAGTGATGGTCTTTGAGAGAGGTGAAGTCAGTGAATGTACAGCGAGGTTGGATGGTGAGGAATTGGAAAATGTGAGTACGTTTAAGTACTTGGGTACTGTGATGAGTAAGGATGGAGGTTTGGAGGGTGAAGTGCTTGAAAGGGTACAGCAGGGAAGAAAGGTTGCTGGTTCTTTGAAAGCAGTGATAAGAAACAGGGAAGTGAGCATGGAAGTGAAAAAGTTACTACATGACAGTATTGTGATACCAACTCTAACGCATGGAAGTGAAGCTTGGACGTTGTTGGAAGGACACAAGTCAAGAGTGAGAGCAGTGGAAATGAGTTATTTAAGAGGAGCCTGTGGAGTCACATGGAGAGACAGGCTGACGAATGAGGATATAAAGGAGCGTTGTGGTGTGGATATGGATGTGATAGGAAGCGTTATGAGGAACACACTGAGGTGGTTTGGCCATGTGGAGAGGATGGAGAGTGAGAGACTGACGAAGAGAGTGTATGTGAGTGAGGTGGAGGGGGGAAGAGGGAGGGGGAGGCCGAGGATGTGATGAAGGGATGGGGTGGAGAGGTATATGAGAGAGGGGGGGTGTGAGTTGGGAGCAGGACAGTGAAATGGCGGGGGACAGGGCGACGTGGAGGCGATTTGTTTGTGGTCACCCCATACGGGATTGAGGCGTCTGGCAATAGATAGATAGATTAATATTATTATTATTATTATTATTATTATTATTATTATTATTGATAATGATAATAGTAAGAATAATAACAGCAAGAAATAAAAATAATTAGAGTACGGAATGATGCAGTAACTTATATAGCATTTTTTAACATTAAAATTACTTTTTCATATTATAATTACTTAAAAAATATGTACTTGATACAAATACTATGTACAGCAACAACCGTACCCTGTCACAGATGAACCATACCTTCAGTGGCTGCGCGGGAAAATTTCACGCTTATGAAATGCTCCATAATCTTCTTTAGTACGCTAGAATGCTTGGGATGTTGCAGTTTGGCACTGCATGTGGACACTGAATCCCTGTCGCATGGAAATTTTGCCACGCAGAGTCCATGTGAACAGTCCCATTTAACTTCACTAATTTTTAAACCTCGCAGAAAATCCTCGTGGAAAAATTCCGTTCGTGTGAGGCGGCCCTTATAATGGGATCTAAACCTGCCAGTGGTTGTGAGATCTATTCCTGTAGTACTGTACTGAGGCTTAGTGTTCTCCATCCTGTGCATCATGCTGGTTTGTGTGTTCCTGCTACAGATTCCACATCCTCCCTGATTCCTAGCTTGTTTGTCAAGGCTAGCGTGTCACCTTTAGATCTACAACATAAGTTGCCAATAATTTGTTGCTGTAACCATGTGAAATGTATGCAGGACTCACTTACTGCTGTTTGTGTGTCACAGAAGTTATTATTTCAGTAATAAGATTCTCATCCTCACACACCACATCCCTCTGGATGTAGGGTCAGGTGGGGTAATTTAGATCTCTTCGCAAAACCAGTCTGTCGTGTCCAGTTCCCAATAATTGCTCCATGATTCCATCCAGAGGTGCAGGTGTGCAGGGATATTGAAAGTACCAAGTCTTCTGCCACTTCCCTAGCTCCCCTTCAGCTCATTTTTGGAACATTCTTCTGTTCCATGAAGGGAGGAAGTCTTCTTCTAGATACCTCTATTTGTACTGTGGAATTGACGGCTGTCGTTTTAGCTCTTCAGCTGACTTCAACACACGAAGAGGCTTCTTTTACGGTTTTTAGTGATTCTCAATGTTCCCTTTGGCCATTGAGTGTTTTAGTATATCTCATAATCTTGTCCTTGTCATTCTTTAGTGGCTTTTCCTGAATTTAGAGACATGGTAAACCAGTCCAGTGTTGTTGGGTTCCTGTGCATGTTTGTGTGGATGACTGAGAGGGTGGACACATTAACTAAAGTCACATCTTTCGACAACCCCCTGCCAATTGCCCTCTTCCTGCTTCCGATATCACATGTTCCTTGAAGTCTGCGATTCATACTTATTAGCACAGACAGTGAGATGGTGTTTGTTACAGTAATTTAATACAGACAACAAGAGACTGACTGGCTTACGAGCTTATGTGTTGATGCAAAAGATAATATGTTAATGGCCTAGCCAGCATGGGTTCGTTCTCAGGTTACTTTTGCGAGAAACTACTAGAGAGGCCGTAGTTGTGCAGATGAATATGATATTTTAAAAGAATAAATGTGTCATTGCATCAGGCTAAGCGAGAGTCAGGATAAGACTGATAGTGATGAGAGAAAATTGTTATTAAAACATGCATATTTTGATGACTGGAAGAGTTTTAATAAAAGAGAACGTGTAAAGTAACAATAAATCAATGTGAGTGAAAACGAGATCGACTCCATGATGTGGACTATTAAGTGATTAAATAGGCAATGGTGATAGGAACACTTGAGTCATCGTCAACAGCAGACCTCAGTGAGATTAAGAAAATATTTGAACTTTCTGTGGGGGGCTGGGTATACAAAGCCCTAGTGCTACTCTGAAAGTATTGCCTAGATTTTCCGATAATGATTGAATGGTTGCACTGCTCATTTCATTTACGGTATGTACTTCTTCACTGTATTACTTTTACCCAGTCTCTTCCCCACGTAAGCTTTAGTGACGGTTATGATGATGAAAATAATGATAACTTATTCCAGCTAAAGCCAAATGATTTTAGTTAGCTGGTGGTGAGACATGAGAACCTTACATAGTCAAGATAGCGATAGTTATGTTGCCCAAACAAACGAATTTATACAACTGACAGTAAATCCCAGAAGCCTGAGTATTATCACCATGAACCATCCTATGATCGGGACAACTGAAATTTAGCTAACCCCAAACGATTTTATGCAGCGAAGAATGACAAATAGGGGTGTCAGTGCTAACCTTTCAATACGGTGACTGGATTTCATTCTTGCTGCTATCAGACAGAGAGTTTCAGATCTAGTGAGATTTTTCTAAATGAGGTAAGAAAAGAACATTCATTCGTCACCTCATTACAAGATGATTCCCATAAAATTGTACACATCTATTGCATATTAAGAAAATTACACCCTCGAGTTGCGGTGGTTAATGAGGGTCTGTGCCAGTGTAGTCGCCCAAATCAAGTCCTCATACCGAAATGCATCCCAGCATTGAAGCCACATAGTTCAGATTGGCGCTGATGACAGACTCCAACCTCATTAACGTTCGGTTTGAGTTCTCGGTGAAGGCTGTCTCCTCTGAGGGTGAGGAAGCAGGGTATACATCTGATCCATCGACTGTGAGGTCAGGATTTCTAATAGAATTGTCGGTTTGGGTTTGATAGCTAATGCACAACAAACAGAAGACATCGGTTAGGCTCAGTACAAATAATTATTGTCAACTGACGTTCCAATTTATTATTTTTTCTTAGAGAGAGAGAGAGAGAAAGAGAGAGAGAGAGAGAGAGAGAGAGAGAGAGAGAGAGAGAGAGAGAGTATTCACGCGTAAAAGTAATCGTTTTAGACTGAAAAGAGTAGCAAAAAATTCTTCTTGCTTTATAGGTGGAGAAGTAGGCATTCGGTAAAATAATTTTGACTGGCAAAGATTCTAACCCTGTATATAGCAGTACAGGGAAGGCAGCTCGGTAGATTATTGATATGCCACTCTTCACACCTGCCTCTGGTACCTCGAAAGAAATAGCGATTATTTCTAGAATTTCCTGTTCATGCATGAGTACTCGCAGTAAGGAATATTACACGAGTAATCACCTGGGGAGCCAGACAAGAGTGATTCCAGAATGGTAAGAGCCACCTGGTTCCTCAGCGCCCATTTGACCTTAACCAACTTGTGTTGAGCCGACTGACCTGGTCGGGCCCAACCAGACTGCCCATCTAATCAGATCAGGGGACTAAAGAGGCATGTTGCTAGCAACAGGGAGCAACGTGCAGCATCGCTCAACCCCAAGTACCCCAGTTTCCCAGCATTACTGAATGCCACGCGCAGCAAATACATGAGAAGAGAAAAACCCTGCCCACGACGGGGAATGTGCAGGGACAAGCAACGTCACCGGTAGACCTCCACCGGTGATGCAAAGGGAGTATAAATTTCAGTGAGTCTGACAGACGCCGAACCATACAAAGGCAGGCAGGCCATCAGAGTAAGTGGCACTGCCAGCCACACTTCAAGTTACCAGCACATCTAGGTTACCCCCCTCCATGAGGGCTTGCATTTAGGTCATAGGGCTGTTGTTTTTAATGAGTTCAGCATTACTCAGTAATCACTTTGTAGAAAAATTACACAAATGTCACTTACATCCTGAGCTAGAAAGTTGCCGCCAACTGGCCACCTGGCAGAGAAATGAAACACCAGTTCAGTATGAGACTACTGTATTGTATTGACAGACTGTCTTTTGGTTTCATGACTTCTTAAAATACAACTGCAAAGTACACGAACTAATGAAACGAAATATGGTTGGTGGCAGGTGGCTTTGCGGGACTCGGTCTAGTTGACATCTTACTGTTGTTGACTCATGGTCTTGGTCTTCCTTCGGGTGGATCATTTCAGTGCTGTCCGGATATTTTCCAACTCATGGATGATGTTGTCAGTGGGCAGCAGTTGTCGGCCATGTTGTACCATTGTATTTTTTTTTTTTTCTGCTTCTGTATATCCACGGTTTGGAGGAATTGGGTTGGTTGCTGCTGGAGGCTTTGGCTGGGCAAGCTCATCATAGCTATACAGGGAATCTTTTCATCTTCAGCAGAATCTTGTGTGCTTGCAGCAACTGCGCATTGGTTCTATATGTCCTCTTCCATCTATACTATTGGTTATCCTCATTGTCTGGGCAGGGTTCTGGAGCTTGACCTTCGTTGTCATATCAGTGTTCTGTGGGAGAGTCTTTTTCTCGGTTACTTCCTGCCACCCGGCTACTTTCTGCCTCTCTTGGGTGCAGTTGGCTTTGTTTAGTGAGGCTTCAATTTGGAGACATCGCCTTGGGGTCTGTGTTGGTTCTGTGGTCCTGGGGGACGATTAAGTAAGGGATTTTGTTCGAGGGGAGGCCATTTACTTCTAGGATCTTAGGTTCCATGATCTTGGGCAGAGGATGGGATATGACTCGACCGTTTCCTCGAACTAGGGTTTGTTGAGTCTCCACTCACAAGAGAAAACTCGCGAAGGTGTTGGCTGCTTGTTAGGGAGACGGAGATCACCAAGGTAGGTGCTAAGAACAGGCATAGGATGATCCCTGCATCACGGGGTCATTTGGACCTGTGACTTCCACAGCTATTGGTCCCTTTGTAGCAGTGCGTAAGTTGAATTCTGCCATTCCTCCGTTACAAGTGATGATCGTTGGTGTCTTGGGTTTTGTTTAATTTTTGCTGACTGGTGCAGGATGATGACTGCGCCATCATCTTGGTGGGTGGCAAAGCCATAACCAGCTTTATAATTAAACCAACTGACGAGAGCAATGATCTTCATGGCAGGAGAGAGTTGTGCACTGCTCGGTTGCTCAAGGTCGCCTACAAAGTGTATACAGCCTTGCTAGAGTATATAGCAATGAGAAGAGGGAGGGGGGAGTGTTGAGCTGGAGATATTGGTAGGGGGATGGAGAGTAGTGAAATGAGGTCAGGAGGAGTCCTGTTTGGTGCCTGTAGGGATAGGGAGAGATTGACCTTATCAGATGCCGTGGCTTGTTTGATGGGGTGGTCTCGGGTGGTCACAGCCATCCCTGAAATCAAACTGAAACCTCAGTGCCCTTACTCTGAAGTGCTGAGAGCTAAGAAGTCGTTATTCAAGTTGAATAACTCGATGAGGCAGGAACAGGGCCTGAGGCACTGTGGTTATTATCAAAACTGACAAATGTAGCTACCTTAATCATCTTTACTTGCCAGTAAGGAGTAGGCCTGATTGAAAACATAAAATAATCCTTTCTTCCTAATGCTATTAAAGATGGAATACAAAGTTACTGTTGCATCTGAGTTACCATCTTTTAAAAGGCTAAGTTGGTGTGGTTGGGACAATTTTACATTATTAGTCCCCTACGGGTCACACTGGTCAGGGACTATAGGTTAGTGCGGTTCCCCCAATACTTCAGTACGTCCACCTGTCCGTCCGCAATTTCGTGTCCGCTCTGTTACTTCCATATTCATGGGCAGACTTTGATATAACTTCATATTGTTACCCATACCATGACAGTGTGCTGCGCGCAACAACCAGCCATCTACTCCCAAAGTCAAGGTTACACTTGGGACTCAGACAAGGTCGTGTGCTGTCATACTTAACAGCCATACCTACCTTCGTGTCCCACTGCAACTTCCACATGCATGGACAGATTTTGATATAATTTCACACAAGTGTTCCCCATACCACGACGGTGTGGCACACGCAAAAAACAGCTATTTACTCCCTAGGTCAAGGTCTATACATACCCGTAACACACAGTACATGCTTATTGCATTGATACCCACACTGTATACTTTATACAGTACATATGTAAGGTTATCATCCTCTAGGGGACTTTGTTCTGCATGGGAATACTTCATTCACTTGTTTTTATTGAGTTTGCTTTGAAAAGAATTATAGCGTCGTAAAGTACTTTTTTGTATATTTTAGACTTAATGCAGACTTGGAAATGGTTCCTAACATAAGTTTTGAAAGTTATTCAACTGAAGAGGCAAATGAACAAAAGCAATAGGTAAACATTTAATTCACTGAACCACATTAGGGACACATTTTGTTCACCCGGTATCTAATTAAAGTTGGATATGTCATGCTCCTTGTACCTGGATCTGTTTCACTTAGGCCACGCCATTAAAAATGTCCAGGACGCGGCACTGTTTTATGTACAGGAACTTTAATAAACCTGCCCTGCACAAGAAGTTAGCCTCGAATGAAATACAGATATCTAGAGCTGTCTTTGCTAACCTCGGCAACGTTGCGAGTTAAGAACATATCTTTCAGCCCGAGGACGTATTTTTGCCATATTCTTGCCATCAGGCAATATTCATTTTATGAATCGCTTCTAGTATGTAAGGGCTAAGATATTATTATTTCCTACATTTTTATTTCAGAAACTTAACTGTATATTCAGTATAATACCCTGGAGGGAGTTTGCATTAATAAGGTAAAGCAAGAGTCTGGCTGAAGGAGTTAAACACTGTCCAGTATATTATTGGGCTTAGGAAAATGTAATATTGCCAACTAAGTCCCTCTCGTCCATCCCATGATGCACTGAAATATTACCTCTTCCTCTTTTAACATTCTACGAGTCTTTCGCTGCCTTCACACATTTCCCACTCGCAACCAACACCACCATACCCCCAGGCCTCTTTCACCAGCACCACTGCAACCACCTCCTCTTCCACTGCACTCACCTACTTTATGCTCTGGTAATGCTCTCAGAGTTATATGTTTGCGTGCGAGGCTTGTTTATGCGGGCAGGTGCTCCTGGGTGTAACTGTGCGTGTGCTTGTAAGAGCAAATACTCTTATTCTTGTGCATGAAACGGTGTATATATGTTGTATGTATAGCCGTTTGCGTGAGTGCAGTGTACATAATCGCATGAAATGATTTGTTTAGTAATGCCTGTAGTGTGCGTTTCTTTCAGAGATGTGAAGTGGTGCAGATATGCTTAGATGTCTGTTTCTGCTGAGAAGAATCTAACTTAACTTTTTCTGGCATTAACCAGATAAAATGTATGGCTGTAACCAGTATAAACTGCAAAAAACAAAAACTTAGTAAGCCGATTTTTTTTGCGTGAACTACAATCAACCTCAACCAGTTGTTATAATAGGAGGTACGCTAGCAATATACTAGATGGCTGTTAAACTACTTATTCAGCATATCCCGTTACCTATGCCTCCGCTGCAGCTACTGATGCTATTGAGGATTCCAGCAAGTACAAGGAAAGCAAGCAGAATGTTCGAGAACGTCATGCAAGCAGTAGCTGGCTGTGTAGCTGTAGTTGATAATGCTAGAGGAGAGTGAGGCAA
The DNA here is from genome assembly GCF_032717465.1 of Coenobita brevimanus. Lineage (NCBI taxonomy): Eukaryota > Metazoa > Arthropoda > Malacostraca > Decapoda > Coenobitidae > Coenobita > Coenobita brevimanus. The sequence continues at coordinate 36,528,666 of NC_137045.1, read as the reverse complement.
GATAGTTTGGATAATATAGAAATTAAAAAAAAAGTGCTCAAACAGCACTGCGACGCTGCACCACCCGAGGACTGACTCTCACTCGTGACACCCTAAGAGACGCCCTAGACTCTGGACAAAAAGGATTTTCTGTAGGGATATCCCACTTCAAACCTTTAGTGACTGCAGCAGCACACTCTGAAAAGAGGTTACTGTCCATGTACCCAGTGTAACAGAGATACAGCCCTCGAGTTCGATCGAACCCTCCTCCGTCCTTTCCTCAGAGGTGCTACGTTGCCACACTGTTGTATATGTGGACTGAAATCCACGACGTCAACAAGGAATTTGAATGCATGTATGCCTGAATCAGTATAGAGCTCTTCATCTGGAGACACAGATGTAAAAAGAGCCCAACTTTGATGCTTAAGAGTTTCACTTACAAAATTTGACTCAAGTACCACAAAGTAAATCTACTCAAGTGAACTTAAAATATCTTGTTTCTGAAATACTCTAGCACTGAAAGTAAAACGTATCTACTAGTTCTTAGTCACATCCACCGTATATTCTAGTTCAGTATCTGATGCCGGAAGTGTGACACAGCCTAATGTGACAATTGCTGTTATGTGGTTGAAGAATAGGAAATCATCAGGTGTTGACGATGTTTATGCAGAGATGATTATATGTAGTGGAGACAGTGGATGAACTGAATTGCAACAGCTGAGTGATAGAAGGCTGCGATTATATATATATATATATATATATATATATATATATATATATATATATATATATATATATATATAAAATGTTGATTCTTTACATATTTAAATATACTGGATATTTAGCATTCAAATCCAGACGCATCATGCCAGGATATATCTGATAGTCTGATATTGGCAGGTAAGTTAAGACGTCTACTGTCCACTGACTCAATGTTGTCTTCACGTGACTATTGAGCTGCAAGCAAAATGTTTTCCTGTAGCTCAGGAAATAATTCACTACACTGGGTGGTAACCATACAACCACTGGACGCCTGATGGCCTAGTGAGTTCAGGCACTCTCGCTGGATGGGGCCCGTTAGGCTTTCATTCGAGGTAAGACTGGAATTTCTTGTCACATAATGCCACTCCAGGATATGCGAGACTGGTCACCCTCGCCTTAGATGTAGGTACTGTTAGTGTTTTGCGTAGCATGGGACACAGACATTTCCGATGGACCAAAAAGAAAAGAAAAAAAAAGAAAAAAAAAAAGAAAACATGAATGATAGATCTACTGATAGATTGGCAGACATCTTCGTGGCATGTATTTTTGGTTGAAAGAATGAATGGCCCTTGGTGGTGGTGGAGTGCTGAGGGTAGGAATGTGTTTGAGTTTTGGAGTTTTGTGTTGGAGATGTTGAGGGTGTGGCGCGTATTGAGTTTTGGGAGTGTTGGGAGTACAAAGGTGTTCTAAGTGTTGGGAGAGGGAGCGTTGGCAGTGAGGGTGTTTTAAACCTGGGTGAGTGCTGGGAGTGGTAGAGTACTAAGAGTCGTGTGCTGAGATAAGAAAGTCGGGAAGTGTTTGAATTGTTCAGTTAGGGAGTATCGAAAGTCGGGGAGTGTCGTAAGCCGACTCCGTACCTTCTTTACCTCTGCACAGTTGTTGACATCATACACCGGTTTTATTCGCCCCTGTGTAGAGTACAACTCTCATGTGTGGGGAGGCTCCCCACATACAGCTCTTCTCAATAGGGTGGAGTCAAAAGTTTTTCGTCTCATTTACTCTCCTCCTCTTACTGGCTCCTTTCAATCTCTGTCTCTTCGCCGCAGTGTTGCATCTTTATCTCTTTTCTATCGCTGATTCAATGGTCACTGATCCTCTGAACTGTCTACTTGCATCCCTCCACCTCTACGACGGGCGCGTAGCACCCGTCTAGTAACAAACTCTCATCCCTTTTCTGTCCAACTCTCTAATGCCAGAGTTAACCATTGCTCCCAGTTCTTCATTTATGCAACATGTCAACTCTGGAACTATCTCCCTTTGTCTGTATTTCCTACTTCCTACGATCTCCAGTCTTTCAAACGCAGTGTGTCCAGACATATGGAAATGAACAGGTCTTGAATTTGGCTCACTTTTATATATATATATTTTTTTTCTTGGAAGGAATTGTTTGCAGGCTCCTAGCCTTTGGTTCCTTCTTACTCACATAAAAAAAAAGTGGGTGAGTATCGAGAGTAGTGGAGTGTCGAGGGTGGGGGAGTGTCGAGAGAAGGGGAGTCTCGAGAGTGGGGGAGTGTCGAGAGTAGGGAAGTGTCGAGAGTGGGGGAGTGTCGAGAGTGGGGAACTTTGAGACTTGAGGAGTGTTGGGGAAGTGTTGAAAATGTAGGGAGTGTTAGAAGGGGAGGAGTGTTTTAAGCTGAGTGCTGCGAGTGGGGCAGTATTTGGGAGTGCTGGGAGGGTTGAAGTGTTGGGAATGGGGAAATGGTAAGAGCAGGGGAGTTGTGAGTGTTGGGTGGAGAATGCTGGGACCGGGGTAGTGTTTGGGAACGGGGAAGTGTTGGGAGCGGAGTAGTGTTCGGAGTGTTGAGAGAGGGCGAATGAGGCAGTCCTGGAAATATTAGAAATTTTGGGATTGTTGCACCTGAGGGAGAATTGGCCATGCGGGGAGTGGAAGAGCATTGGGTTTAAAAGCGTACTGGGGAATGGGGAGTTGGTGGGAAAGGGGGACTGGAGACAGTGTGAAAATGTTTCACTGCCGGGGCTGTAAAAATACATCACTCGTTCCCTCACACAGTTTCCAGTTCTGTAAAAATAGGGAGTGAGAGAGAGGAGTGAATGCCGTTCGTTTTTATCTTCACTTTGTCATCGTGTTACATTGTTTCTCTCCATACGTCCATCTGTGGTCAGGTTTCTCTGTTCATGTGTTTCTATCGTTCCATTTTCCATTTTTTCTGCTTCTTACTTGTGCTTTACATTTTTACTACGCAATTTTTCCCCTCTGTTCCCCTTTTAACTGTGCGTTTCAAGCTTGCTCAGTACATTTTTTTTTTTTTTTTTTTTTTTTTTGGATTACAAACTTTTTCTTCAAACATTTTTCTTTTCAGGCTTTATCATGCTTCCTCAGTTACAGATTTCATTATGACTTCTTTGTTTATGAATTGATATCCTCTCGCACCTTAATTATATACTACACTTTTCTTTTTTTCGTTTACTTTCTTTAATCTTATTTTTTTTTTCTCCTTTTTTTTTTTTTATACCTCCGCCTTTGAGGTTGGAGGAGGTTATGTATTCACTTTCAGCCACTCTCGTATGATTTTAGTGCAATATGGGTGCGTATTACTTCGTATTTTTTACGAGAGAGAGAGAGAGAGAAAGAGAGAGAGAGAGAGAGAGAGAGAGAGAGAGAGAGGGAGGGGGGGGAGGGGGTAGCAAACCGCTTTAGACCAGCTCATCGAGGGTATGTGTACACGTGTGCGTGTATGTCCTGTACTCTTATTTAGTACTAGGATAATTATCAGTGTTTAAAAGTTTAGCCCCTAAACCTGGAGTCACTCATCCACCAAATGAATTTTCCCCATAAGTTATGTGTTGCAATTAGTGCGATATTAAATAGCGTGCTGGCACATCCACCATATAGGCGCGTTAATTGGGACCAAGGTGTATATATATATATATATATATATATATATATATATATATATATATATATACCGGTATATACTGTTATCTAGACAGTTTTTAACCCCTGATTTTAGTGAGAAGAAAACATTAAAAGCACGTCCCCGAAGTGAAGGGGTTAATAAAAATAGTTACAGTAAATCATGTGTCATTATACAAGATACAAGATTATAATAATCGTACATAAGGTGGAACAAGTCAGTATTAGCTGAGAATATGGTAAACAGAGCATGACTAAATTATATGATAAGGATAAAGAACATAAATGGCTTGGTTAACAAGAAACAACAAAAACTGGCTTTCATTGGCTACATAATGTGACTGTTTTCATTTTCTTTCTTTAATGAACCTCTACCGTTACCAGATCTTCTCTTGTTCATAGTCATTATCTTATTTAAATATCTTGCTCTAAAGAAAATAGATATTTTAGCAAAGAATGAAGTGACCTCTGTTGGGAGATCAACACCAGCCTGTTCCATTTCAGATGTGAGAGTCTGTATACTCTTAGCTCCTTCTCGCAAACCTTCACCATGAACACCTTTAAATACTTCTCTTAAGACATGTAATTGGAAATAAAATTTTCCAGTAGGCATGTACAGTGTATCTCTATAAATCATATCAGTCCAAGATATTTTAGCAAGCTCCTGACCTTGGCCAGATATATAGCAGTCAAGGACAGCTCGCCTGACGTCACTAAACCACGCTCCCATGCGCGGCCAATGCTGGTCAACAGACTGTGTGTAGTGGTAGACTGTGGTTGAAACCATCAGATACATGTTGTACGAGGTTGGTTAGAAAGGTGTTTTGTGGAAGGTAGTGCTCTAAAGCCGTATTGTGAGGGAGCAAGGGGACATGAGTTATGAGTTGGTTAAGAATTACCAATCATTCACTTGGATTGTCGGCCAAGTAATGTTATGTGTCTTAATGAAGAATACGGTGTTGGACCCTTGTTTGGTTTAACTCTTACTGTCCTGCTGATGGCGTTGGCCTTCAGATATGAGGTGCTCGGAAAAGCTCAGCTGGCGGACAGAGCTGTTTTCCTTTTCCCGCTAAAGTTTGATGTGACTGCCAATATCTTTTGTCGCCAAGGCATCAGACAAGCACAGGAGAGACAGACGGAAAGCATAAGCAGTCAACTGTCCACCATGAGACGGTGGGGGACGATTAGTTCTAATTCCACTTTGTCTGATTGACTCACAACCATCCGCTGCCTGCCCAGTTTTTGCCACATTCACCCCTGCCAAACCACCCACTTATGCAAGGAATGGATTGATATGGAAGTGCTAAAGGGAGAGAAATAATGCTGCCAGCATTGTCCTGCCTGGGCTATCTGTATTGTACGGAAAGCTCATCCAAGGAATGGCCTTGCGTCCTCGTCCAGTTGTTGCCTTTCTGCTACTCCAGAAGTGACCTCTCGTATTCACGGTGAGGATACTTGCAGAGGAAAGACGAAGGATTGTTTGAGTATCTATGTCTTGTACTGAATGTTCTATGTGGTGCATTTGCTGATATTTGATGATCTGAAGACAAGCAGTTTCTGTAAATATCGCTGAGTACAGCAAGTGGTGTGCCAGATCCAGTGCTAGAATCTAGGTGTTAGGTTTATTGATGATTGTTCTATGTTTCAGATACTGGGAATGTTACAATGTGCATTTGAATGTCGCTGTTTATATTATATTAGCGCCCGTTCTGAACTGGAGGGGGTTGCATTTTTGTAAGGTGGAAAGGACAGCACATGCAGGGAAGATTGTGTTTCTGGTTCAACGTATGTTATAAAGATGACCTATTTTATATATGCTTACTACTCCAGGCTATATAAAATAACTGTATAAGCCTTTCCTTGAACTTATTTAGCTGTTTGGTTATTTATTTATTTATTTTTTTTTGCTCTACGAACATTGTTTTGTCGCATCCATTAGTTGGAGCAGCTTCGTCTTCACATTCTTCACAAGGTGTGATGGAATCTTAGCGCGATTACAAAGGCCAGTGAGAGATTCCAGAAGAATCTCTCTGTTGCTAGTATACTTATCCTCATTCATGAAAATGAGGTGGCCAGCAGTTTCCATAGGACATTGAATTTCATTCAAAGGATGCTCTGACTGGAGACAAAATAGCTCTGTGAATTGCAGATTACCTTGTTATCTGATTTCCCATTGTAACAGCATTGCTTGATAATGATTACACCGGAACTCTGAAACAAGGAAAAAAAGTCTCAGTGTTATAACTGAAAATGCCATGAACATTTTGATTTCCTCTCCTATACATATAGAGAAGCCTAGAAATTGTGGAAACTTTACTGTGTTCTCATAGGTTTACTGTTATGCCTCTGCCGACCTATGGTGGAGGCATTAAGAGATTTTTCTTTCTGTTCGTGTGTGGGTCCGTGCATCCGTAACATTTTTCTGGGTTTGATATCTCCTGAACCCATTGGCGCATTTCCACCAAACTTTTGTCACTGATGCAGTATGAGGAGATGATGAACTGTTTAGGTCAACCATGTCGAGGGGTCAAAGGAAACGGTCCATATGGAGTCAACCTAGACTGTGGGTGTGAACCGCTTGACGGATTTCTATCAAACATGTCAGTGATACTGTATGAAGGGCTGATAAATTAGATATGTATGTAGACGTAGCCGATGGGTGTTATTCTATAGAGTAGGTTATTATGGTTATTTCGTTGATGGGAGAGACACCAGGAGATAGTAATGGTGAGGCGTGTAGGAGATAGTGTAGGCCTTCTCTGTTCCGTTATTCTCTTCGTATTTTAAGTGGGTTGATGAAACAGGCAGATTTGGGTCGGTGGAGTTTATTGTGAGACATTTACTTGAATAAAAGTTAAGAGCTTGGAGTGACCCGTGTAGTCTATGGTTAGTAGCAGTTTATGCTAGCTGCTGTCCTCCTACTTTACTCTCACTCTCCTGCTCCCTATCGCTCTCTCCTTGTCTAATTCTTGTTCTCTCCTGTCCTACTAACTTCCTTACGTGTGATATCGGACTTATATCTCCCTCCAGCTTCCAGCTAAAGTGTGTGGGCGTACGTGTGCGTACTTTTGTGCATTTGTGTGTGTGTGTCACGTTTCCGACACATGATCAGAGGTGTCTGACATCCTTGATTCGTCTAGGCAAGGGGATGTGTTCTCTAACTCTTCCTGGAGAACTCAGACATAACTAACTGTTTTACATATTGTTACCTATAGCTATATAGTTACATACCGTAGTTACATATAGTATTGTGTTATAACATATTATGCCTACAGATAGGTCAGCCAGGTCAAGGGGTCAAGGGTCAGGGTCATATGGGTACGAGCGCGATGTTTCTTGAACCCCTCGACGGATTTCAACCGGTTATGTCAGTTATATAGTATAAGGGACTGTGAACTGATTAGGTCAGCAAGGTCAAGGGGCCAAAGGTCAAGGTCATACAGGTGTGGGTGCAATATCCTGAACCCCTCGACAGATTTTTTTTTTTTACCAAACTTTTCTAAGTGATACAGTATGAACGGGCGATATACTGATTAAGTCAGGAATGTTAAGGAGGCAAAAAGTCAAAGTCATATGGATGTGGTTGCGATATCTCTTGAATCCCTCGACGGATTTCGACCAAAGTTTTATCAGCGATACAGTATAAAGGGACGATGAACTGATTAGGTTTGCAGCAAAGTCGAGGATTCAAAAGTCAAGGTCATACGGGTGTGGGAGCAATATCTCCTGAACTCATGGACGGATTTCGACCAAACTTTTGTCAGCGATACTGTATGAAAGGCCATCAACTGTTTAAGTCAGCAAAGTCAAGGGGTCAAAGGTCAAGGTCAAATGGGGTCAACTTAGTTTATCTTTAGTCTCATTAAACCCACAGTGAGGTAGTATGGCACGTCAGTGTGCAAGGCTTGCCGGAGGCACACCGAGCCAATGCTTTGAGTCGACAGCTCAGGGCTCGAGTTCTCAGCGTTTCATTTTTTCTGGTAAATAATTGAATTTCTAGCCATTTTTAAAAACATAAAATTTTAAAGAAAAATGCAGTAGTTAATTAACCATTTTTTCTGTTGTAAAAATACATCATTAGGGTCAGAAGACCTAAAAAATCTAGTAATGAAGCGTTCATTTTTTTTTCTTTTGACATGCAGGAAAGGGTGTTAGGTTTGTTGCAAAAAATGTAAATTCTTTTCTGGAGGTGTTATGGTTGCAGAAGAGATAATTTTAAAGTCTTTTAGTTGGAGACTTTGCTTTCCTAAAATCAGCAGACCTGATGGCACGAAACCTGAAGTGTGTCTCCTAGCTGTTACTCACAGTGCTACAAGCTAACACGTTTATGCAGTTATCCATCTATTTATCTATCCATCTATCTGTTTATCTATTAAATGGTTTCCTGTACACAAGGAAACCATTTACTACGCTGGGTGGTAACCATGTAACCAAATTATGGTGTCTGGTGATTTAGTGGGTAATGAAGGCGCTGCAATCGGACTGAGCCTGTGTAGGTTTAAATCCAAGGGATGATTGGGGTTTATTGCTCATGTAATGCCACTCAGGGATGGGTGAGGCTGGACAATCCCATCGTAAATGTCAGGACCAACTTGGCTAGTCCCGGGCTATCACGCGGAAATCCCAATGGCAAAGAAGGTGGATATTACACCCTGGCTGTTTGGAATTACTTCATCACAAGATATTTTTTTTTACTGCCTTGGAGTGGTGTGTGTCTTTAATAGTTACCTGGTAGGCCTTGACGGTCACTGTCGTATCGTTGACGTGATGTGGTGTAAATGAGAGGGTTCAATGTTTTTGGCTTGGAGCGGTATATCTGATCCGGTGTGGTGAGCCTGATTTGGTGGGGAGAATCTGATTTGGTGTGGTGTATCTGATGTGTGACGTATGTCTTACCTGGTGTACTGTATCTGACCTGATGTGGTGTATCTGACTTGGTTTGGTGTATCTGACCTTGTGTGGTGAATCTGACCTTATGTGATGTAGGCTATCTGACCTTGTGTGGTGAACCTGACCTGATGTGGTGTGTCTGACCTTGTGTGGTGAACCTGACCTGATGTGATGTATCTGAATTGGTGTGGTGTATCTGTCCTCATGTGGTATATCTGAATTGGTGTGGTGTGTCTGTCCAAGTATGGTGACTCTAGCCTGAACTGGTGCGGTGTAACATTGTGTGGACTTGCGTATATAGTATAACTTAGTGTGGTGAAGCAAAAATGAAATATTATTCGAGAATATTGCAGTAATGTTTAGAGTTCTGAAAAAAGGTGCTGTGTCTCAAGGATGTTTTCAGTGTGAATGGGTTTTTAATATCTACTGTGTGTGTGTGTGTGTGTGTGTGTGTGTGTGTGTGTGTGTGTGTGTGTGTGTGTGTGTGTGTGTGTGTGTGTGGAATGGAGGAGGGAGACGGCTGTTTAACATCCTTCCTCGGAATTCACGAGGATGGAGTGGGGTAAAAAAGCCAGGTAACTGTTCCTGCGGGGAAATTAACATTCGGGCCGGAACTAGTGGGTACGCTCTGCTTCTATACACATCTCAGGTAACTTATTCCCAAGGTACGTAGGAAAGGACGCTACCTACAATTTGTCCTGGTGTTGCACGGTCGATTAAGGAGGTAGGAGGAGGTTTGTGGTTACTGCTAAGAATATAAGCTGGGGAAGTAGTCGAAGTTTTCTGACGCTTAGGATCACTTGTTTTATTCCGCGTGTATATAGTGATGATATAAAGGGTTGTGAGATAGGTGTGATGCTGTATGAATGGAAACTGGATATAATGGCAGTGGCTGAAATGAATCTAAAGAGGAAGGAAGGAGACTGGATATGCGAGAGGGAGAATGTGTGGAATGAATGAAAGAGTAAAATCAAAGAAGAAGTATCAGTGTTGGTTTGAAACGAGTCATAACATTGTGTGAGTGAGTGTTCCGGCGTTATGTAAGTTGCTAGCATCCAAAATTATTGTACCTAATTGCCTATGTATCGTAGCGCAGTAAACTAGCACCCATTAGGTGTACTCAAACTCACTTATACACACCGTCACTCACTGTTCCACCTCACTCTTCCATCCTCACACATACTCACTCCCAGCGTCTCACTAATTCACATTCCATCAGTCAAGCATCCACTCACTCATTCTCTCCCTAGTCATGCGTTCAGACACTCATCCTCATCCTCGCACTTTCACAAAAACTAGGCGTCCCAAACTAGCACATTCTATTTTTCTCACCCTCTTTCATCCATATTTTCATATTTACACACTTACTTATACCCTTATGTCTCTTACACTTCCACTTACTCACTTACTCTGCCATTCACTTACTGTATTTGCCACCTCTCTTTCACACAATCATTTACTCACTCACATACACATCCAGTCAATTTCTCACACACTATCACAGACACACTTTTCCAATACAAGTATATCGCACACGAATTCAGTCTTGCATTCAGTCACTCATACTCACCCACTACTAATCACAGTAGCATTTCTCATGTGCTCTCATTGTAATATTGCCACAGCTTACATTTTCATTTGCTTTACTATTTAATTCATTCATAGTTTTTCAGCACTTTCTCTCACACTCGCCTACAGAGGAGTAGTCAGGATTTTTCGTGGAAGGGAGCTGGAACGAAAATGGACAAGGCGAAGGACAGGGTGAGGGGAAGAATGAGTGACCGGGAATGAAAGGAAAAATTAAGTTGGAGGAGAGGCATGAGAGGGGTAAAGGAGAGGTAATCAGGAATAGGGGGAAGGGGAGACAAAAAAAAAAAAAGCTGAGAATAATGGAAGAAGGGGGAGGCAGAGGGTGATGGAGAGGAAAAGACTGGGTTTTAAGGAGGAGAGGAGGGTGGGCAAGGCTAATCTGATGTAGCAGTGGCTCACACCAAGATTTATGGATATGGTGGTGCCAGGGTGTGGGTCAGTGCGTGAGGCGAGTACATAACGGCGGTTGACTGATTTATTGAGCTGCCGAAGTAAATACTGAAGGCGCAGCTGCCAGAGTCATATGCCGCATGACAACAATTCCAAAAACGACAACAAAGAATGAAGATAGAAAGATAAAATGTATGGAAAAATAAAAACACTAAAAACACAATAAAATACACAAAATCACTAAAAACACGTAAGTAAACAAATAAAATAACTAAGGATACCAAAAAGAAACTAAAAAGAAACACTAAACGCTAAGAACAGGAAAAACACCGAATATTAAATCTTATGAAGCAGTCCAGCTGCCTCCACAAAGGAGAGGGTTCCGACTCCCATACAACAGGCAATCTCCCTAGGCACCTACGAAATTCTGTACGACCCATCACCGGCCCGGTGTCCTTTGGACAGAGGAACTCCACCATCAAGTGCTGAATAGTCAGGAGGACCAAGCCTCACAGAAAGGAGCTGGTAGGGCATCTTCCATTGAAAATCCAAGAGAGAGAAATCGTTGTGGTCAATTCGTAGCCGGCATACAGCAGCCTCCCAGCAGCGAGACAAGCATCAGTAACTGAAGAAGCCCACCTAGCCACAAACAACATGCATCTTGTTAGCACCCACCACATCCCAGTAATCTTGACAATAACACCGAACCCGTCCAGCAATAAAAAGGTAAAAATCATATGCAGGCAGGCATTGAGGGGAAGAGGGGATCCCACGGTAGTAGGAGGGCGAGTCAGTGTTGCCTTAGCCAACAGATCAGCCCGCTCATTCCGCACCTCCGCAAATAGACTTGAACCCACCAAAACGATGGCCAAGGAGGAAAAGCCACTCTAAAATCGATAAAACCAGTGTATGAGATGAATTAAAAGACTCCAGTATAGAATGAGCACTGTCGGAGTCGCTAAAGATCACAAAAGCAGATTTCAGGGATTGAAACTTGTTTGGAGAACGAAATATAAAATTACAGTCAGGTCCGCAATAAAAATTAAAGAAACACAGGAGGGCTACCACCCCCACTGAAGGAAGGGAAGACTGCTTCAATATCAATCGTCGATCTGTCTGTACAGACAGGGATGGAGCCCTCATGAGTAGAGGTGTGTTTTAAAAAGGGAGAGAGGGACACCTGAGGGATAAGTCAGCTCTTTAACCAGCAATGGACACAGAATGTCACATGAGACAGTAGTCAATAACCCACTCTCAGGATCCAATGTAGACAAACTGTCAGGCTAGGAACTAGGAAGGCTGACATAACAGACTGGACCCAGTAACCAAAGGAACAAGTGTCAAAAACAGACACATGGCACCGAGTGTGGGAGGCAGTGAATACGACACCAATACTTTATCATCAATGATTGGTGACGAAAATCCAAAGGAAGGGCACCAGCTTCCATCAGCAATCTACAAATCGGGGTTGACCTGATTACCCTAGTTGCCAGAAAAAACACCAGCATGATGCACCAGATCCAATACGCAGAGACCGGCATCTGTAACAGAGTAGATCTCGCATCCACATTCAAGTTAGAACGAATAAGAAATCTAAGAAAGAGGAGGCTCTGACAGTCAGCACTCCAAGAGGAATGAGCCAAAGCCCTCGGGGCTCTCAAGGCCTTAATACAAGCTGCCTTAACTCAACAATATGAGGGATACAGGTCAGCCACATATCAATTATAAGACCCAGAAACAAATTCTCTGTCACACAGGAGATCCTGCAACCACAGAGATATGGGGTTCAGGTCAGAGTGAACCCCATGAAGACGACAATGATTCACAACCACAGTCTTTGTAGAAGAAAAAAGGTAACTATAAGACTCAGCTCAATGGGAAACTCCATGAAGAACCATTTACAACTCTTAAGATGCAGTGGTATATAGTGTCATGTACACCATTTGGGAATACATTGATTACATCGTTGATGGCCACAGCAAAGACAGCACCACTAAGGATACTCCCCTGTAACACCCTACCTTCAAGTGGATAGGCTTTAGAATGCACCCCCCTCCCCCACTCGGACCATTAAACTGGTGAATAAAAATAGGTAAGCATCCATGAAGACCAAACACGTGAAAAGAAACTAAAATGCCATGACACCACCCAGTGACCTATGCCTTCTCCAGACTGGAGAGGACCGTAACCTGGTGTTAGTAAAACTGGCACAATCCTCAACAGGCAGAAGATTCAAAAGATAGTAGGGTATCAGAGGTAGACTGAATCTTACGATAACCACACTGGACTGGCGATAAGATTTAATTTGTCTCCAAAACCTATGTGAGCCAGCCATTCACCATCTTTTCCCAAGACCTTTCAATTACAAGACTTTGAGAAATTGGCCAATAATTTCCTGCTTGTAGGTGATCCCTGTTTGGCTTGGGAATGTGTATAACTACATTAACACCCCATCTAGCTGAAAACTCACCAGTACACCAGATTCTATTATACAATGATGACAAAAACAGAGGGAGCCATCAGACATGTGAAGTAAATTGGCACATGAAATATCATTACAGCCAGGAGACGATGCATGACACTGTGGCAAAAGTCTAAGAAACTCCAGAAAAAAAAGAAAAAAAAGGACCTTATAATACCCTCTGCCAGGGGAGGCAAAGCTGAGACCATGAGATTCCAAGCACTGATGCTGGCATGCAGAAGGTAAGTTTGTTTGCTTCTGTGACGCGCTTGCAAAATTATTGATAAGCGACTCAGCAACAGCAAAAGAACTTGCCACCGTCCCACCTGTATCAGAAAAAAACAGGAGGGTATGGACCGGTAAATTTCAGTGAATTTTTCCTCACTTGCTTCCCAACCTGACTGACAGAAATCTTTGAGTTAATGAAGGAAACTTAACCCCACATCGATAAACTTCTGGTCTCCTGTAACACCCGCCGCTCATGAGCTTTCGCACTTTGAAATGTCACCAAACACTGAAGATCCTCACGATAGCGATAAAGCCAAGAGAAGACGACTTGTTTGGCTTTCACTCCAGAACTGTTCTCAAGGGCCCACCAAGAAACCGGAGATTTATGAAACTGACCTTTCGTCTTTGGAACAGATAAAAGGGCTGCTGAAAGCAACACATTAGTTAAATAAGTCACTACCTCATTAGTACTGCCAAAATCATTCACACAATAGTCAGTGGAACATAACCCAGTGAAAAGTGGCTAGTCTGCTCTATCCATGTGCCAACGAGGAAGACGAGGTTGTGGGCCACCCTCAGCAGCAGTTAAAAGGAGGGGGAAATGATCATTGCCATGCAAGTTCGGTAACACACCTCAGCCAAAATCCAAAACAGCATCTGACCAGCATAAAGACAAACAGATGTCAGTAAAAGTCCCATTCTGGCCATGGAAATATGTCACCTCACCACAAGTCATGACACCTACTTCCTCATCCCCCACGAAAGAAGCAAGTATAGTTCCCCGAGGATTGGGCATATAGTCACCCCACAGCAGGTGATGACCATTCAAATCTCCCAGTAAAAAAAAGGGGGAAGGAAGCTTATGAGTCAGTTGCTCCCGATCCACCCTTCCAACAGCGGCAGTAGGAGGGAGATAGAGACTACAAATTGTATACCGACGACGCAGA
>NC_137045.1:36482044-36509544 GCF_032717465.1 Coenobita brevimanus | reverse complement strand
ATACAGTCAGCATGGAAAACTCTAAAGCGTGGTAGATGAAGCATGCAGCACTGAATAAAATATTTAAGGAATTCTCAAGGAAATCCGTGAATAATAGCACTGAAGAGAATAGTTAGATGGCTTTGTTGCAGGAAGAGAAGGCTGCAGATATGTTGGTGAAATGAGCATACTATTAGTCTGAAGGTGGAGTAAACATGATAGGCCAAAAACAAGGAGCTTCGATATGGTAAGTGAATGTGTAAGAAAGTGACTCATGGTAGCTGATTAGGCTTCCATGGGACTGAAAAATGTGTGAATGAGAGTCTTCTGTTTCACAGGGCATGCTGTTGGGAGTCCTTCCACTTTTTTACGTTTTATTGACTGGAACCCACTCCAACCCATCCTGATGATTGAAAATGATAATAAACGATACATTACAATCATCAGGAGGAGTAGACTGTAGCACCAGTCGAGCAGGGCAGTACTCCCGAGGTGGATGGAAAGCTGATGACAGGGAGTGCTGGAGCTCCCGTTTCATCAGCCCTCAGGACTAGTTCCTGACCATCCCCCTTTGCTGAACTTTTTCAGTGTCTCAGTTACACAGAGAGTAGGCCAGCATGCTCTCCAGTACAAATTTCTCTATCTTCACCAAACTACATGCACAGTACACACCACACTTCCTATTCAAAATTCACCAAAATGGCGGCAATTCACCCAGCCTCGGAGTCCCCAGGGGGGGGGACCATAAATGCCCCCGCCATCTGCCCCTCTCCCGGTGACGACTCGAGGTGCCTGGAACCACTGTCTGACTCTCTTCTTCTTCATTTCTGCAACATTCGTGGCCTTTCATCTAACTTTCGCTCTGTTGAGCACCACCTCTCCTCCTCTAAACCTCACCTTCTTTTTCTAACGGAGACTCAGCTGTCTGAGGCAACTGACAGCAAACCCTTTTCTGTATCCTCCTACTTTCTCTATACTCATTTCAAAGCCAAAGGTGGCTGTTGTGTATACATACGCAACGACTTATCTTGCTCTCGTGTTCCTGAACTTGATTCTTCTGAATTCTCCACTCTCTGGCTTCGGCTTTCCTGTCATTCTCTGACTAAATATATCTGTGCTGTTTACTTATCCCCTAATTCTACTGACTATCAAAAATTCTTCGACTATCTTACTTCTACGATGGAACACATTCTGTCCATTTCTCCTTTCTCTGAAATCTCCATTCTTGGAGATTTCAATGTTCACCACCACCTTTGGCTCTCCTCTCCTTTCACGGATCCACCTGGTGAACAAGCCTACATCTTTTCTATCCTTAATGACCTAGAGCAGCTTGTACAGCACCCTACCCGTATCCCTGACCGCCTGGAGAGAGCTCCAACATACCTGACCTCTTCCTCACAACTAATCCTTCTGCTTACTCTGTTAATCTTTTCTCTCCGTTGGGCTCCTCCGATCACAACCTTATTACCTTAACATGTCCTTTCGCTACAGTATGGCCTGCTGACACTCCAGGGAATCGTAGTCTCTGGCATTTTGGAGCCGCGGACTGGGAGGCCCTCAGGCAGTACTTCTTTGATTTTCCCTGGAATGATTATTGATTCCATGGCCGTGAGCCATCTGGGTGTGCCTAGCGCATTACGGAGGTTATTCTCTCGGGCATGGAAGCATACATTCCTTTTCTCATATCCTTTGACTAACGCAAGAAAGCCTTGGTTTAATCACGCTTGTTCTAATGCTGTCCGCAACAAGGAGAAGGCCTACAAAAGGTACCGGAGCCAACCCACCCCTGAATCACATAATCTTTTACGTTTCTGCCCGGAATCGTGCTAAGTCTGTTCTTCGCTCTACTAAAAATAATTTCATCCATACTAAATGCTCTCAACTCTCCAACTCGAATTCTTCCCACTCCTTCTGGCACCTTGCCAGAAATCTTTCTAACAACTTTACCTCATCATCCTTCCCTCCTCTTTTCTACTCTGATGGTTCTGTAGCTATTTCTTCTACTGATAAAGCAGATCTCTTCGCACAGACTTTCTCCTCCAATTCCACCTTAGACGATTCCGTGTGCTGTTCCTCCATCACTTCCCCCCTCTGACTTCCTCATGGCTGACATTAAAATTTCTTCAGTTGATGTATTTTCTGCCATTACTGGCCTCAGTACTAACAAGGCATATGGGCCTGATGGGGTCCCTCCTGTTGTTCTCAAAAACTGTGCTTCTGTGCTTACACCCTGCCTAGGCAAACTCTTTCGCCTTTGTCTGTCAACTTGTACCTTTCCTTCTTGCTGGAAGTTTGCTCTCATTCAGCCAGTCCCAAAGAAGGGGTGACCACTCCCAACCCTCCAACTATCGTCCAATTGCTTTAACGTCCTGTATTTCAAAAGTTTTCGAGTCAATTCTTAATAGAAAAATTTTAAGGCATCTTTCCCTATCACAACCTTCTTTCCGATCGTCAGTATGGGTTCCGTCAGGGACGCTCCACTGGCGATCTTCTCACCTACCTTTCAGACTCCTGGTCATCCTCCTTTCGGGACTTTGGCGAAAGCTTTGCCATTGCACTTGACATCTCAAAGGCTTTCGATCGAGTCTGGCATAAATCTTTAATTTCCAAACTGCCCTCCTACGGTTTCTATCCTTCTATCTGTGCCTTCATCGCTAGCTTCCTTTCTGGTCGTTCTATAGCTGCTGTCGTAGACGGCCATCGTTCTTCTCCTAGATCTATCAACAGTGGTGTTCCTCAGGGCTCTGTCCTATCACCAACTCTCTTCCTTTTATTCATCAATGATCTTCTAAGCTGTACATCTAACCCTATCCACTCATACGCTGATGACTCCACCCTTCACCTTTCCATTCGGTTCCCGCAACGCCCATCTCAACAGTTACTTCAAGAAACAAGGGATGAGGCTATGGCACACCTAATGTCTGACTTGGCTCATATCTCTGACTGGGGTAAAAATAATATGGTTGTCTTTAATGCATCTAAGACTCAGTTCTTACACCTATCAACCCGACAAAATCTTCCACAGGTATACCCACTAATGTTTAATAATATTCAGATTAATCCTGCATCATCCTTGAACATGCTTGGGGTTTCATTTACTCGGGACTTATCTTGGAAAGATCATATTACATCTCTTGTAAAATCTGCTTCCAAGAGATTGGGTGTGCTAAGCCGACTCCGCTCTTTCTTTACCCCTGCACAATTGTTGACTCTATACAGGGGTTTTATCCGCCCCTGTGTGGAGTACAACTCTCTTGTGTGGGGAGGCTCCCCACATACAGCTCTTCTCAATAGGGTGGAGTCAAAGGCTTTTCGTCTCATTAACTCTCCTCCTCTTACTGACTCCCTTCAACCTCTGTCTCTTCGCCGCACTGTTGCATCTTTATCTCTTTTCTATCGCTACTTTAATGGTCACTGCTCCTCTGAACTGTCTGCTTGCATTCCTCCACCTCTACGACGGGCGCGTAGCACCCGTCTGGCAGCAAACTCTCATCCCTTTTCTGTCCAACTCTAATGCAAGAGTTAACCGTTACTCCCAGTCTTTCATTTATGCAACAGGTCAGCTCTGGAACTGTCTCTCTCAGTCTGTATTTCCTTCTGCCTATGATCTCCAGTCTTTCAAACGTAGTGTGTCCAGGCATCTCAAAATGATCGGATCTTGAATTTGGCTCTCTATTGTATTTTGTTTTTCTCTTGGAGGGAACTGTTACTGCGGGCTCATGGCCTTTGGTTCCTTCTTCCTCGCATAAAAAAAAAAAAAAAAAAATTGACACTAAAACGTAGTCATGATATGCTTTAGCCTATGTCGTAAAAACCAACTACTGTTATAGCAAGTAGCGCTATACCTCAGCAGGTTTACAGACGACGGGGCAGAGATAAGGCTGGAAGTTATTTTCTTTCGCTCTGTCCAAGCAGAGGGCACGATTTTAATTTTCTTGAATATGGTTGGTTGAACGATAGGGGTGGACAGCTTATTTTTTATCTTGTGTGTGTGTGTGTGTGTGTGTGTGTGTGTGTGTGTGTGTGTGTGTGTGTGTGTGTTTCAGGGTCGTGGAAGGTTTGTGGTTTGTTCATAGACAAAGCACATTTCAGGAAAACTCACTGAAAGAGGTCAGACAGCTTTAGATCTGAAGACCATGATTAGCAAAAATGTTTTCGAGTTACAGTGAGTCTATTCCCAAGGTGATTCTGTATTCCAGCTGAGGTTTGGCGAAATGGGTGACATTTTCCCTTATATTATTAAAACTATCCATTTATCAACTCCTGGTCATACAAGTGATTCATGATTTGGTTAAAAAATTCAAGCTTAACACCGGAATCGATTATATGGCCAAAAAATATTGAAATAATAATGCATATAAGCGATTAAGTTTATACCCCTCCCCCCACTATATTCGATAGAGCGACAGCTTGTGAAAGGCCTGAGGGTTTTCAAACGTTCATATTGGTGTATTGTGTGAATTAACGTATCGCAACAGCATGGCAAGATATAACAAGAGAATTAAAGGGAAAAGAGAATATTTATGATATACTTAAACTGAATAAATTAGAATTAGTAGAAGAAAAAGTAATAAAAAATTGTAAAAGAAGATAAACAATTGTACAAATGAGGTATAAATTTAACAACTAAATACCAGTACAAGGAACAGAGGGAAAATTAAGG
This sequence comes from Coenobita brevimanus, assembly GCF_032717465.1. Lineage (NCBI taxonomy): Eukaryota > Metazoa > Arthropoda > Malacostraca > Decapoda > Coenobitidae > Coenobita > Coenobita brevimanus. Next base: position 36,504,902 of record NC_137045.1, on the reverse strand, counting down.
AATAAAAAAAAGGATATGAAAAAAAAGGAAAAAAAAAATTTGCGAGAGCAGAAAACAATAAAGCAGCCATCAGTCATAAGACGAGCTCCTGCATGGGATAAGGCGCCAACAACAACAACAGGTGAAATTATGCTTCATAGGAAAACACCTCATTTGCAAGATATTGAGGATTTGGCTGACAACATGTCTGGAAACACTGACTGTCGGATACTCTTTTTTCTCCGTCAGACGCTTGGAGCTCCTGGATTGTGGTAACACGGTAAGGAGGAATCTTTTCTTCGGTCGGTGCTCTTTGACAACCTAATTTAGATAAGCCAGTCTCTCGCGACAACCGATGTAATGACTTTTCTCGTGAAGGCAGAAGTCGTTGCTTCACGATGCCACGCTTTTGGTTATCACGGCTGCTAACACTCACTCCAGCCGTGCCAGCAGAGTGCATTCTGTATTTATTTTTCAGAAGCGTTCGAGGTTAACATTGTTTGACGGTGCTGCTACACGAGAGAGAGAGAGAAAGAGAGAGAGAGAGGATCACACTGCCATCGGCTAAAGGGAATGTACTGTAGCTTGCCTGGACAGTCACGTTTGGTAACAAATATGTTTCCCCACATTTCTACTGTGGGTGTAGGCAAAAGTTTGATTCTTATGTTTCGTTCATTTTTAGATATTATGTTATGGTTTTGACAGTTGTTAATGTAGGATATTGAAGGTTACTTCTAAATGTAGTTATAAAAAGTCAGTACATTGTTATCATCATCACCACCATGTTCCTCACCTCCTTGCAGCACTAAATCATTATTATTACCACATCACCCCAACCACAGTATCACCTCAACCTCATCACCATTACACTGTTTTTGCCACACAATGCTAGTACTACTAAGGTGTGATGATTTTTGGCATACAGAAGTCCTGCTGAAACCCGGGGAACGAAATAGAATGATTTAGTAATCTTTGAACGGTTTGATGCGTAAGTGGTGATGTGGTTTAATGGTGGTGGTGTTTTGTAGTGATGTGCATTGTGGTGTTATGTTCCTGTGATAGTTTGCTGGGGTTTGTTAATGAATTTTAGTTGTTGCATGGTACAGTATGGTGGTGAGAAGTGTGGTGCAGTAGTCGTGAAATAGAATGGTTTAGAAATACTCGAATGCTATTAACTATTGCATTTCAGCAGGTGCTGCGGGAAGTGTGGGAATTCCCTGGGTGAGCATGGAGCCTCAACAAGGAGTGTGTATATATATATATATATATATATATATATATATATATATATATATATATATATATATTGTTACGGAACAGAGAAAGATAACGTACACTTTAAATGAGAATACGAAGAGTCACTACTGTCCCGTAAAGTTCCAGGTTCAAAACAAAAGAGTTAGGTAAAATTACAAGTTAAAGTTTAATGCTTAAATTAACAACAAAACATTCAGGACTCATAAGGACAATGTAATGGCAAAAACAGGTTAAATATATGGTTAACTGCAATAGCCTCTATTAACACGAAATTAGCAAGAATAAATTTATCTAAGTCAGCCCTGATAAAATGAGATACCAGATAATACTCAGTGAATGCCAGATAAATTATTACAGATACAAAATAATATTAAAACTGATGGACATAAAGATCCCTACATGAATTACAAAAACTTCACTAGGCCTACAAATTAAACTTATGCTATACAGTACAAGAAAAAAGTGCAACAACAGTTATACTCAAATTACACACAGCTGCTAGATGGTTGGAGATTTCTTGAGCACTCACAATAATAATATCTGTACAGGGGAGGACAGAGATGTGAACAAAATGAGGAGCAGATCTCAGTGGCAATGATGCAGAGACTGAGCTCATTATATAGGGGCCAGCAGAGCCTGATACAACTTGTAAGCAGGACGCGCAAATGAAGCCATGGGGACAAAGAGCTGATAATCCCGCTCTAAGCAACAGAGAGAACGACTTACTCTACTATAACGGTAGAAGGGGGGAACTGAGGCAGAACACGCTCGTGATCAAACATGCAGCATACTGTGCGTTAAAATTACACAGAGGATGATGAAATCATAGGCTATGTAACAATATATATATATATATATATATATATCTATATATATATATATATATATATATATATATATATATATATATATATATATATATATATGTGTGTGTGTGTGTGTGTGTGTGTGTGTGTGTGTGTGAACATTTCTGTAAAGCATGTCGTCTTTTGAAAGACAAAGTCCTTAGGAAGTCCTGCTTCACAATGTCTTTATGATATATCATATTTCATCTGAGGGTGCATAATTTATCCCCTCCAGGGCCAATGAAATTTATACTTTACTGATGAACTTTCTTCTTCGCTGATGTCTAATAATCTTATAATCTCACATGGTCAGTTATTTCCACGGTCTTAGTTTGTCCTGTTATGCAATTTCAGAGGGTGCATATCTGTACTAAGGACAATAACACATTACTTCGAGCATCCTGATCCAGATCCACCTCAAAGTCTAATCAGCCCTTTCTTGAATCATTGCCAAGGCATCCACCAAATTTTATTGAAATTCAGTAGCAACCTTTTAAAATATCTTGTACTTAGACAAGGATGAATACATAACCACTTCCAAATATGTTGACAGAGGTAAATACGTTAAAGTCGTCGTGGCCAAGCTGGAGTGTTGGTTTCCACCTCTGTAAGTGCGCAGGCGGTGTGGGTGAGCAGGCTACATGGGCGAGGTGGATGGGCGTAAAGGGAAGTTGGGTTGCAGGTTGGGCTAGCAGGGTTAGTTGGTTGTGTGGGTGGAGTGGGGTGGGGTGACTGGACAGGGTGGGGTGAATAGGCATGGTGAGGGGGAGTTAGTGGGTTGGTAGGTGGGCCACTGAGTGACAGGGTGGGGTGAATAGGTAAGGTGAGGTGGTGTGAGTGGGTCGGTGGGTGGGTCGGTAAGTGGACTGGGTAGGGCTGAGTACTTAGGCACAGGTACCAGCAGTGGGAAAATCGGTCCATGAATAGGTCTATAATGTCAGTGAGCGAAAATAGATTCATGTGCAATATGTCCTTGAGAAAGTGTGTCCAGCTAGAAACATAGATCAGGTGAGTAAACTAAGTTCATTGGGGAAACAGGCATATGTAAGAAAATGTGCATGTGTGGACTGGTTGTTTACCAAGATGGAGAATGTGTCACTCTCGATTCTTGTAGTTGGAATTAAAGATGAATACAGTGAGTTGATCTTAATTTATTATCTTCAGAGGAAATCTAAGTTGAGCAGGGTATGTCTTACAGAGACTTAATATAATAAGTAAGTCTAGTTGGGCCCCTATTCTTGTTCACTCTCTCCACTACCTGTCGGTTCTAATGCTAGCCTCCTTCTGAGCTCTGCTTCCTAAATTCTGGTGAAGCAGGGGTCGTGTCACGTGTGATACACTGTGGTTGGAAAGTTCCAGAAACCTGTGTGTGAGTATGTGTGTATGTGTGTGTATGGTCACTAGGCTTTGTTTGTATGCTCTCTCGCTGACACACTACCTATATCATCCCCTGACTTGCTACTTCCTGTGTATGGTCAACATTTCCTCAGTTAACTTGCAAGATCATTTCCCTTTCCCAGGCTTGCTTGGAGCTCTGTCTATTTATCTATTTATCTATCTATCTATTATGATTTGTAATTATAATATGGATTCCTAACATTGGATGAAAATAAGTCCATGGATGAAAATAAGTCAATGGGTGACAACTTGGGAAAATAGGTTTATGGGGGGGGAGAAGGATTTATCACTGAGGAAAGTAGAACCATGGGGAAAATATATCTAAGAATTTTTTTTTTGTACAGAAAATGAACAGAAGCAGGAGAAACAAATGAATCAAAAATTATCTGTACACCAGATTACAGGTGTTCTCCATTCACAAACGTAATAGCTGGGCTTGAACAGTTGTATGTTGAAGTCTCGGGGGAAACTATTCTGTGGACGCGAGTTCGAAAGAGATGTAGTTTGAGGAACAAAAGAAATATGATAGGCAGAGGCTCTGCGATGTGGTCATGTGACAGTCCAGTCATGAGAGCTACCAGATGCCTGTGCAGCGCGGGAGAAGACGTGGAGACGTGGCGCAGTGGATGCAACTTTGAACATTTGCCATAAAAGTATCTGTAAAATTGTGCAAGGGAGGCAACATTCCTTCCTACTTGTAGGGGAGGTAGTTCATTTGTAATGGTAAGGTTATTAATAATTCTTACAGTTGTTCTGAATATTGTCCAGTTGTTTTAGTGCAACCTCTCTACATCCATTCCACAAGGGTGAGCAATATTCCACCTGAGAGCACACATAGCTCTTGTAAATTACAGCTAACTGCTCGGCAGTGAAGAAGTTACGGATTCTGTACAATAATCCAAGTTTCTTTAAAGCTGTTTTAGCAAGTGATCTAACGTGAGAGGTCCAGCTGAGGGCATTGTTAAGTGAAACATCGAGAATTTTAATAATTTAGAGATAGGAATATTAGTATCACTGAAGATAACATAGAAACATAACAGGCAATATCCGTTCATTAGTAAATTGTATATATTTGGTTTGCCTATCATTAAATGAGACAGTGTTGTTTTGTCTCCATTCAGATCTTGATTTATTGAGACAGGTATACTGAGCTGTGTGTCAGAGATTTTAAACTTTGTGAATAGGTGTTTAAGTGTGAATGAACTGTGAAGTGTTGGGCCATCTACATACGAATTAGTTGGAATACATGTGACAGATAGGAGGTCATTGATATGAATTAGGAGCAGGGATGGAGCCAGAACTGATCCTTGTGGCATGCCAGCATTAATTGAGTGAAATATATATATCATTTTACTGTCATATATATACCATATATATCTTATACTTTTACTCTTATCTTTCTGTCGCTGAGGATATGAGGAAATCAGTGGAACAAAAGATTATAGGCCATAACAAGGGAGTTTGGATAGCAGGGAATTGTGCCACACTCCGTCAAAAGCTTTAGAAATACAAAGGACTACTGAATGGATTTCTGCATGTTGATCAATCGACTGATGGATGGTATGAGTCAGGAAACTGAGTATATCAACTGTGCATCTTTCGTGCTGAAAACCATACTGTCTGTCACTAATTATGTTGTTGGATTCAAGATGTTTAACAATGTGCTTATTAAGTACAATCTCAAATACTTACCGAGAGAAGATGTGATAGCGATTGGTCTGTAATCAGAGGGGTCAGAGGAGCTTCCTTTCTTCGGAACTAGGTGGATATTGGCTTTTTTCCAAAGAGTAGGGAATGAAGAAGTACAGATGCATAGCCTGAATAATTTGGATAGAAGAGAAGCAAGCTCTGGGGAAAACTCTTTCAAAATAATTGGAGGAGGTCCAGTAGGAAAATAGGTCCACAGGGTAGACTAACCTCATGGGAAAAATTGATCTTTGGGAAGAGGAGGTCCTAGGTGAAATGGTCTATACGAAAAATATCTCCAAGAGCGAAATAAGGTCCACGAGGAAAAAAGATCCACTTGGTAAAATAAGTCCCAGGGAGAAAAAAATTGGTCCACGGGGAGGGGGGGATTATGTGCAGGTAATAGTATTCTATTACAATATCGCCTTAACCTCTTCATTTTAGAACGTATTTTTTTTTTTCCAAAGTCCAGATGGCTTTATTCATCTCTGGAGAGACCTGAGATCTTTAGTGCAGAAATAGTCTTCATTAATCACATTTGCGATTTTTGTATTCTTATGCTCTGTCACATCTGGCAGGGACGAGAATAAAATAAAAATTGCCTGTTCATGTTTAAGGAGCTAATCTTATTTTCCAGAAGTACAGTACATGCCGTGGGACAGAGTAGAAACTATGAAGAGGGAAGAGGGAAGCTCCGAAATGCACGGTGATATGAAAATGATACTATGCACACCGTCATATCACTCACGCTCTTACCCCACCACATTAATGATTCTCAAACCAGTTAAACTTGAAAACATCATCCTCATCACACCCTCACGCTCGTCACGTGGTTGCATAAGTCACATCCTAAAACTAGTAACACCCTCACACCAGTACACAATCTCACACCAGTACACACCCTCACACTAGTCACACCATCACATCAGTCACACCATCACATCAATCACACCCTCACGCCTGTCAAACCCTCACACTGGTCACACCTCACACCAGGCATAACCTCACATCAGTCACACCCACACACCTGTTACACCCTCTTCCTGGTCACACCATCACACCTTCACATCAGTCACATCCTCACACTAAGCACACACTGACTGACGCCCAGAGGGTGACGAGTGTTGTGAGAACGCCGTTCAACAAGAGGGACAGATAATTACACAGGAAGGAAATGGAATTAAGGGGTCGAGAGAGAGAGAGAGAGAGAGAGAGAGAGAGAGAGAGAGAGAGAGAGAGAGAGAGAGAGATGTGGGAAAGTTCTCTGAATAGGAAGGAGGAGCCGCTCTGCGTAAAAAAAAAGTTGTAAAGAGGACGGTCAGAAAGTTGTGGGATGAGAGAGGAAGTGAGGAGAGGCAGCACACCAAAGGCCACCATGAATACCGTATCCAGTGCAAGGGTCGGACATTTACATTTATATTTGCACTGTTTACGTCTACATTAAATCGTATATGATATTGTGACTGAGATACCCCACGCCTCCGCGTTCACAATAATTTAGGATGATAATTTGATTTGCATGTTAACTGTGCATTTAAGCTCAAACTAACCGACAGAGCGAAAGAGAGTTCTCAGCTGACTAGGTCTGGCCTGTGTGTGTGTGTGTGTGTGTGTGTGTGTGTTGCAAAAACAGATATGTGTATGCCAGTAAGCTTGTAGGCAACTAGATATAAAAGAATGGTTGTTGCATGATCTGTTTTGTGAGTTTGTTAATATGCAACGGTGTAAAAACGAAAGTGAATGAGTGAGTAGGCATTACAATATGTTTATGTATGTACAGTAATATGTAAATATGAGCGTTGGGTTCGTTATCATAAAATGAATATGTTAACTTGTTATCATCCATAATGGTGGTCATTGTCACATTCAACTTCCACCCCCCTCTCATCTCTCTCTCTCTCTCTTTCTTATTTGGTTTCAATTTACAGCTGTGCCAAACAACATTCATTCAAACACTTTCCCTCCGCTCTATCATTTCTTTCTTCTGTTCTATCCTATTACCTCACAGTACCCCACAGTCCTTCGCATTACCTTACATACCCCTCTGATAACTCCACATCCCATCACACTATCCTGCACACAAATTTACACTTACATACACATCCCCATAGTCCCTTACACTATCCTACACACTTTCACACTATCTCACATCCTGTACACTGTTCCACACATCTCCAAACTCACTAACACAACCTTACACATCCTCATGCTACATACCATACCATTGCACTACCCGCACATCCTCTCACATAGCACTTCCTTACACTCCATCACACTTACCCTTACTGCCTCAGACTATTTTCATAATCCCTCACACTAATGGTGATGATGATGATGATGATATTGTGTTAATAGCTGAGATAATTGCCTAATTTTCTTATGGTGTTTTGAGACCCATTTAACTTTATTTAACTCATTTATTTTCAATTGCCAATTAACGCACAGAAATTTGTGACCGCAGGTAGGCTTATTGTTAGTGACAATGACGTGAAGGAATATGGGTGTGTGTGTGTGTGTGTGTGTGTGTGTGTGTGTGTGTGTGTGTGTGTGCACGACGTACGCTTAATTTATGTATGTACTGAAATGTGGCAGCATGAGCTCAGTGAATTACTGACTCAGTTTTGCTGGTTTTTGTTCACCTTTGGCAATGTTGTTGGTGCCTGTTCGCCAGATATTTCATTAAATTATGTTAAAACCGGACAAATCACACAAACTTTACAATAAACTTTTTACCCCTAAGAATCGTTTTACCTTTTCCCGATTATGAAATGATCTCAGCAATATTAACGTTGGCATACTTTAAAGTACTCAAGGTGCGATACAGGCAGTAGGTTTTCTTGAGACAAACTTTATTAAACGTGACTGATAATTTTGTATTACATATTTATATCTTTCTTGCAATGGTTTCACGTTATCCTATGTCTTGTTCTGCTTTCCCGCGAAACCTGGTGATGATATCTTCGTAGGTACCCATATGCTTGGTTGCTGTAATGCCACTGATGATTTATTAGTTGGCTGTGTTACCACCCTAGGATGTGTGGAATGAGGCACTGAATGAAGGAGCAAAAATTAAGACGACTACGCGTGGCTCAGCTCTGAAGTCAGGAGCTGAGGCATCTTCTGAAGTGCGCTAAACATGCAGGGACTCCTTATGCAATGCACGGCAGGGTGTAAACTGAGCATGTCCCTATCCATTAAATCACTTTGAACTCGACTTAAGCTGTTGCATTTCTACAGAGGTACGTTGAACTTAGCCTGAGTTATTCATTTCTACGGAGTCTTGTCCGGAAATACTCGCATAGACTATCTAAACTCTCAGGTGTCCTAAATGATGAGGTGAGCATAGAGGTCTCACTTGTGTGCTGAATGATGAGGTAAAGATACGGTTCTCAATGGTGTGTTGAATGATGTGGTAAATACAGGAAATCACCGGCCGTGCTACTATGCTGAAGGGTGAGGTAGACACAGGGTCCGCTGTAGGCATAAACAACTTTCCTCCAAGAACGTTACCTATGTTTTGTACCTTAGGAATGCGGTATATTGTACCTAAAACTTTGTCAAATCAGAACACTTTTCAGTTTCTATCACATAGATCACGATCCTTCTCACCCACCATAAAGCAACATTGCTCTTTATCATTAGTGGCCTTTCAGAGAACTTGCTAGTGATTACCAGGTGATATAAGAGCGTCAGGTAACAAACAGAAGTGCTTTGAATTCCTTACCCCCTAACACCATCTCTGTGGTAAATCTAAGAAATATGTAAATTTTTTTAGGCTGCTGATGGCTTGAGTAAAGCCGAACCTTTCCCGATAAATAAACAAGATGTTCATCCCAGCGCTGGAATTCATCATCCTTATTAGACTTCTCTTCCCATCTGGATATATATATATATATATATATATATATATATATATATATATATATATATATATATATATATATACCCTTAAGGTTGCTATTCAGCAGGCGATTGCCGCTGTTCCACCCGACATGACCCGTCGAGCCATGGTAGCCTTCAGAAATCACCTCCAAGCGTGTATAGACAATGATGGCCACCATTTGGAGGACGTCATCTTTAAAACATGATGAATAAAAACTGTATTGAATGAAACTTCATGTGTGCAAATTTTTTTTTTATTATCTTTAACCATTTTTTTTTTTCATTTACCTTTGAAATGTGGGAGTTTTTTCTGGGTCACCCTGTATGTTCGAAACTCCCTCTAAGCTTGTTGACAAGCAAGGAATGGAATTTGAACATTTCAGACACAATTCAACGGGACGGGCATTTTTTTCACTCATATGGTTATTAAGGTCAACAAACGTATATATGACCATTTCTCTGGCGTAATGGCTGTGCTTTTCAGTAACTTGTTGAGAATAATATATTTGCCTTTTCTCAATTTGTTTTATTCAGTTTCTTTTGGGAAAGACAGATTACTCCACCCTTTATGCTCTTTGTCCTTGTTTTTATTCAAAACATTGTCAGTATGATTCAAGACAGTTTCCGGACGATAAGGAACTCAGATTTCCTTGTAAATAAGTAGCTGTAAAGTTTCTGTCCAATATAATACTCCTTACTGAAGGTATAATTCCTAAGACATACATTACGAACCACCGACAGACAGGAAACATGCAAACTGTAGTTAATGCCTAACTGCTTTACTCCCAGAAAAATCTTTGATATTAATCTCTCGATGTTGCCAAAAATATCAGTTACTGTCAGAGCCAATGAAATTAACTATATACTCGTATATAATCCAGCCACCAGATTACCATGATATTAGCCTGACACCATTTATAAGATAACGTCAGCATTAATATTTATATTAATATTAATACTGGTGCAGGGGACGGGGTGAGTTGATGTAAAGCCCTATTAATAATATTTTACAACTTAAATATATATATATATATATATATATATATATATATATATATATACAGAAAGATTTTATAGATAATTATAGCCTTTATCTCTCTCTCTTTCTCTCTCACACACACAAAACAAGACAAGGCTCTTCACTCTTTTTGCCCAGGTTTTGCAGAGAGAGAGAGAGAGAGAGAGAGAGAGAGAGAGAGAGAGAGAGAGAGAGAGAGAGAGAGAGAGGCATAATCCATCGTTGATACACTGACGGCACGTGACTGTTGACAGACTACCACGACCACTTAGAACTCTCTTCTTCTCCTTGTCACAGTGCCGCAAAAGAAGCCATCTGTGACTCGCACTGTGATCATACCATTACGCATCTGAGTAATTGCTGAAAAATCTTTTATGATAATGTTAAAAAACAACCTTGTGTTTCACAAAAATTTGACTTATTGGCAGTCATGTTTTATGAATTAACTCTCATAATGAAACAAAGCTTCCAAATGAACGTGAATTTGTAATATGACTTCTAGGACACGAGGCATTTTATCAAAAATGCATCATTTGGGCATTCTAAAATTAAGCCGTAAATTTTTTTTAATCGTCTCTCGTACTTTCCTGTACCAAGTACTATGCAATACATGAACTAGAACTAGTCTGTCTGGTAGCGAAGTGGTTGGAATGGTCTTGGATAATTCAAATAACCGAATCCGTTTCTACCTACCAAGGTGTGTAATGGCCTATGTCACCTACCTTCGCCAGACCAGATATACATGTAAATGGGTGTAACCCGACCTATCGTACTGTCAATCAGCCTGAATTAACCTACTGTAATGGAAGTTTGTTTAGTCTAAACAGACTTTCGATTAGCCTTAACTTACTTACTCAGGAAAGGACATGAAATGACCTAAATAAGATACAACTAATCTGCCCTTACAAGATTGCAAAGGTCTCTAAGTCTCGTTCCAGATTTTTTACTTAGGATATCTTACAAGATTGCAGACGTCTCTATTACTGAGTGTAATTCCTCGGATATTTGCTTAGCTTGTTCCGGCTCTCAGTGGCATTATGCACACATAGTAGGCGTGAGGAAACTTCATACAAACTTTGGTGATCCTATGATTTCTGGTGGATGTAGTAAACCTTTGCTCATTTCCCACTACAATAAGACGAGCATAATGTCATTAATAAAGAACATATTCGTTGCTTGGTGATATCATTGTTAAAGAACCGGTACGTTGTGTCTTCCTTTGTCTTGCCTGTACCCCATCCATTCAACTAGTGCATATTACACCTTCTCGTTTGCTCAAACATTCCCGCCAGTCTGTTCCTATTTCCTTCCCTTGATAATCTCGTTTTGTCCTTTTATACTTTCCCACTCCCATCCTCTTTGATAAATAATCCTTTATCCTTCCTTCATTTCCTCCTTCACTCTCCTCCTACCATTCTGCTCCGCCATTCCCCGTCCATAATTTTTCCCTTTCAGCTGTGGCGTGATGTCCCCAGAACACCAGCTGTTACCACCATCACCTCCGCCATTAAATTTTTAATATACCAGCAGTCGCCAGCACCACCACCACTACTACCACACTGCCCCACGTGTCGATACTTTAGCAACAGTTGCCATCACAGCCACCACACTGCAGTACAAAACTTTGATATGCCAATAATCACCATTACCACCACTTCCTTCACAACGAGTTAACATTCTACCACCACCACACTGCGTTACTATACGTTTATAAACCACCACCACCTCCACGACACAACGCTACTACTCTTCAAAATTCACACATGTTCTCGCCACCATCACCACCAACACACACAAGTAAACTTTTATGTAGGCCTACCTATGAATCACCAGTACTACCACCAACACCTCCACGAGTCATACTACAACACCGCTATCATACTGAGCTGCTAAACATTAATAAACCACCACCATCTCCACGACGATGCATTGCAAAGGTTCAGCATGACATCATATTCCAGTCACTGCCACAGCGAATCGGTACTAAATCTTTAATAGACCATCATCTCCACCACAACTAGTAAGCTTTAATAAACCAACAATTTCCACCACCATCACCAACACCACCACCAAACTCCCGTTAGGAACCACTCTGCACAGCTAAACTTTAATAAACCCACGGAACGCAGGCACCAACACTCCCTGCCATTGTAACTTTGGTATGTTACTTTTGTTACCAGAGCCATTAGATGGCACCGCAGGCCTCTGCACCACACCTCCCGCCATCCCTCTATTTGCTCCAGCCCCTCCCCCCCCCCTCCAAAAAAATTTGATGGAGATACCACAGTCTGCATGGGACCAGAACAAATGGTTGATTGATGAATATCTATTTATTTATATATATAATTGTTATTATTATTATTATTATTATTATTATTATTATTATTGTTATTATTATTATTATTATTATTATTATTATAACTCACCACACCCTTGGTGAGTTACATTGTTCTTGTCAATATTAATACAACTCACCACACCAGAGGTGAGTTATACTGTTCTTGTCGATATTATTCTTATCATAACCCACCACATCAGTGTTGAGTTATATTGTTCTCAATATTGTTTCCTATCATATCAGTGTTGAGTTATATGATGATGATGATGATGATGATGATGATGATGATGATGATGGTGATGATGATGATTATTATTTTTTCTTATGAAGAAGTAAATTGCCCGCATTCAGTGTCAGAGCTAGGGCGATCATACTTGGCCATCTGAGTCCCCCAACTGGTGGCTTCATATGACCCAGTATCATCCAGTTCCTGGTGCTGGTTTTCCAGTTACATCCAAAAACCTATAAAAGTAGACTGTTCGTGGATTCTCAGAAATCAGTAAAGGTATAGACTTGAAATGTTTGTGAGATACAGCCAAGGTCGGGGAGCAGGTCTGCAATGACTTGGGCCAGTTTGAGCCAATAGTTTTTGAGAAAGCCCAGGGGTCAATGGAGAATAGTTTGGGGTCATTCAGTGTACAATTAAGAACACAAAGGTAGAATTGAGCTAAAATCTCCAAACTTGGTACATTTAAATAACTTGATATGCTGTGCATGGCTACCATGTATGGATGACCTTGACCCAAAACTCAAGGTCACAGCTAAGGTCAGAGTTCAAAATTTGCTTACATCCTTTAAAGTGCTCACTATATGAAAACCATTTAAATCACCCGGTCCAACAATAGCTTGTCATGTGGTGAGTTATTGAAATTGCTAATCACAATTTCCGTTTGCCATTCTTTCTAGCGAAGAAGTAAATTCCACATATTCGCTCAATTTCAAAGCTCCAGCCATCATGCTTGGCCATCTGATCCCCCAGCTGGCGGCTCCATATGACCCAGTATCATCCAGTTCCCAGTACTGGTTTTTCAGGTACATCCAAAAACCTGTAAAAATAGTCTATTCTCAGGGTCTCTGAAACTGCAAAAAGTATAGACTTAAAATTTTTGTGGAACACAGCCAAAGTCTGGGAGCAGGTCTGACATGACTATGGGTCTATTTGCGCCAGTAGTTTCTGGAAACTCTTCTAAGGGGGCCCCACTACACCAGATCTCTACCTCAAAGTGCTTACTATATGAAGGGTGTTGTGATCACCAGGTCCAGCACTACAATGTTGAGACATTGGTGAATAAATCGGTCCCTGCGGTCAATCTGAGAAAGAAATAAGATGACCTTGTCATGTGGCGAGTTACTGAAGTTGCTAACGGCCATTTCCGTTATCTAGTTATTTTTGATGATTCCCCAGTACCACCCTCTGATTCCTCTCACTTCCTTTCAGCTAAATGATGTTTGCTACTAGCTGAGAGATAGTAGAGCTGCTTCCACCATGACAGGTATAATAGTCAGAATACTCTCTCATTATTCTGTGATCCAGTCTTAGGTAGAAACATCTGGTATTAAGTAGAGATGATGGTATGAATTATAATAATCATGAGTGATTTAAGTGTCCACACTTGATGGCGAAACGGACGATTATATCGGTCTACTTTTTTAGTCTGACCATTATAAACTACTTGCACAGCATTCTGAGTAGTCTGTCTTTGGGTTTGCTGAAGTGCGTTTTGAAAGTCAGTGTTCACTGAGCTGTGTGTAGCGATACAAAGTTAATATTTAGTTCCACAGCTGTACAGTACCTACCAGTTTTTTGGAGGAACCAAAGGCTAGAATCCCACAAATTGTTCCCTTCAAAAAAAAAAAAAAAAAAAAAAAAAAAAAATCAAGGTCCGTTTTTTGGAGATGCCTGGACACATTGCATTTAAAAGACTGGAGGTAATAGGCAGTAGGAAGTACAAACAGAGGAAGACAGTTCCAGAGATGTCTTCTTGCATAAATGAAGGACCGTGAGTAATGGTTACCTCTTCCATTTGAGAGTTAGACAAAAAAAGATGAGAGTTTGCTGCTAGACGCGTGCTACGTGCCCTCCTTAGTGGAGGGATGCAAGCAGATAGTTCAGAGTTGCAATGACCATTGAAGTAGCGACAGAAAAGAGATAAAGATGCAACAGTGCAGAGACAGACGACGAGAGGTGGATGTTAAGGTGCAGAGTCTAGTCATCAGAGTATGAGTGAACAGGGTTAGATGCACAGCTCTGGTTACTGATGAACAGAAGGAAGTGAGTTGGTGATAGGACAGAGCCCTGAGGAACACCGCTATCGATAGCCCTAGGAGAAGAATGGTGGCTGTCTGCACCGGTAGCTAGAGATGAAAGCACCGATAGAAGGATAGTTAGGAGGGCAGTTAGGAAATTAAAGATTTATGCTAGACTCGATCAAAAGCCTTTGAGATGTAAGGCGCAATGGCAAAACTTGTGCCAAAGTCCCAAAAGGAGGATGACCAGGAGACTGAAAGGAAGATAAGACGATCGGCGGTGGAGCATACCTGGCAAAACCCATACTGACAATCAGAAACAAGGTCATGATAGGAAAGAAGCTTAGCATTTTTTTAATCAATTAAAAAACTTTAGAAATACAGTATATTAAAGCAATTGGGAAATAATTAGAGGGCTGGGAATGATCATCCTTCTTTGGGACAGGCTGAATGAGAGCAAAATTCCAGGAGAAAAGATAGCTACAAGGTGACAAAGGAGAAAGAGTTTACTTATGCAGGTGTCAACATAGAGGCACAGCTCTTGAAGACAATAGGAGGGACCCCATCAGGCCACTATGCATTGTTTGTTTTGATGCCATTGATGCCAGAAAACACATCCTTTGAAGAAATATTGATGTCAGCCATGTGGAAGTCAGAGGGGGGGGGGATGTGATGGAGGAACAGTTCCAAAATCGTCTAAGCTGGAATTGGAGAAGAAAGTCTGAGTGAAGAGTTCCGCTTTTGTAGCAACCAAATCCAACCCCATGTTTTAGCCATTACATGTCCACTCCTAGCCTCTTCAAATATATGTCCTTTATCATACGACGTGTTGTTTCGGCGAGAGAGAGAGAGAGAGAGAGAGAGAGAGAGAGAGAGAGAGAGAGAGAGAGAGAGAGAGAGAGAGAGAGAGAGAGAGAGAGAGAGAGAGAGAGAGAGAGAGAGAGAGAGATTAGTTCACTATTAACTCATTAGAGGGAACATTGCAATATGAACTGGAGGGACGGACAGATGGAAAGTGAGAGTGAGAAGGAGGGAACATGGATAGTGAGAGTGAGAAGAACGGTAACATGGAAGGTGAGAGTGGGGAGGGAGGGGAAGATGGAGGGTGAGAGTGAGAAGAAGGGAAAGAGGAAGGTGAGAGTGAGGAAGGAGAGAGAGAGAGAAAGATAGAAAGTAAAAGCAAGATGGAGGGAAAGAAAGATGGAAGGTTAGAATGAGGAGAAGGGAGGGAGGGAAGGA
The DNA here is from genome assembly GCF_032717465.1 of Coenobita brevimanus. NCBI lineage: Eukaryota > Metazoa > Arthropoda > Malacostraca > Decapoda > Coenobitidae > Coenobita > Coenobita brevimanus. The sequence continues at coordinate 36,489,013 of NC_137045.1, read as the reverse complement.
AGGTTAGCGTGAGGGTGGGGAAGGAAAGATGGAAAGTGAGAGCGAAGTGGAGGGAAGAAAAGATGTAATGTGGTAGTGCGATGGTAGGAAAGATAAGTGGATGGAGTAGGAAGTACAAAGATATTGCCATATAGAACGTTCAACGACTGTGTAGGATTGAGTAGAGACAGGAATCTGGCTGTGTAGGGCAGCAGAAAATGCAGCCAGTAATGCGCCACGTGTGTGATGATTTACACGGTAATCAACGCAAAACTCTGGTTCATAACTTACATTTTTCTTAATATTTCTGGCAAAACTCCATATGAAGTTCAGCATTAATTATACTGTTTCTGTATATGACAATGTATTTATAAATTTTTCTGCAGTTAATCCGATACGTAATGGTATGATCATAATGTGGGTCACAGTTGGCTTCTTTTACTGCGCTGGGACAAGGTAATGAAGAGAGTTCTGAATGGTCGTGGTAGTCTGCCTACAGTCACGTGCAGTCGGTGTATCAACGATGGATTATGCTTTCTCTCTCTCTCTCTCTCTCTCTCTCTCTCTGCAGGAATTATAAGTAGATAACTGAGAAAAAAAAATCTTGCACTACAGTTATTCAAGATGACGATTAGGACGCGATAAGTGTTCGTGAAAGCACTGAATCAGTAAAAACTCCTGAGGTGAACTGATTTAGCCAAAATTCATTTTTTCCCCTTAACGATAAACAGTATTTTCCTGAAGTGTCCAGCGTGTAGGCTAATATTAACGTATAAAAAGCTTTATTAATAAGTATTGTTTATATAAATAGTGATGATAGCACTTAGTATTATCGGTTATTCTCCAACTCTTCAACCTCGAGTGTGCCACCACTGTTAATAATATATTACTGATTAATGCTGACGTTATCTGATAAATGATGACAGGTAAAGTTTATGGTAATCCGATGGCTTTTCTCTCTCTCTCTCTCTCTCTCTCTCTCTCTCTCTCTCTTTATATATATACACGCTAGTGGCGCTGACAGTCGTTTGCACTTTTGGTAGCACCAAGAGATTAACTATATAGATTTTTCGGGAGGCTAATGCAGTCGGGCATTAACCACGATCTGCATGTTAATTACAGTAACTACCAGCGGTCCTTCATGTTGGTACAATATACAGTACTTACATGGGAAGGTCTGTATATTGCCCCCCAAACATGGTGGCAGTTGAGTGTGTTGTAGGGACGACTTAAACTGCTGGTATAGGTAGTGCAGCTATTTTGGCTGCCTCATGACAGTACTAACCAACCGTGCAAACAATGACGCAAAACATCAGACTGTATGAAGCATGCAAAGGCTTAAGGGCAGAAGAAAATTATGTAGGGTAGACAATGGCGTCACAGACTAGACCGTTCCCGCAACACTTGAGTATTCACGATCTGGAGGCAAAAGATGAGACATAGATGAAATACCGTGTATATACAGTGGAAAGTTATATTTTGAAATAAATCTGCGATTCCTAATTAACAGGGTGGACGGAATATTATAGACCATTGATGATCAGAGGCCAGTCAGCACCATCCACAAGTCAGTGACCAACAAGCTCAACCTCCCATTAACTACTTTAGTCTCAGGACGTCATTACCTCCGTCAACGTAGTGGGAGGAGGTTATGCATTAACCTACTTTTGTTTGTCTGTTTGTTTGTCCACACGATATCTCCAAAAGTTCTAAATGATTTCAATGAAATTTTGTGGAAGGGTGGACCATGCCAACGAAGAAATTATAAAATTTTGGGGCGCATCCGGATCCGGATCCTATGTATCATGCACAATATCTCCAAAAGTTCTGAATGAATTTCAATAAAATTTTGTGAGCGAAGGAACAACTGATTAAATTTAGGGGAGGATTCGGATTCAATGTATTCCACACAATATCTCCACGGATCCGGATCCTTTTGAATGGCAATGGCACTGGCGGGGATAGGCGCTCTCTCATTGCTTTTTAGTTTACATAGTATTACTGAATACAGACGATTTTGATTATATTATCACAAGATTTTCGAAATGGACACCACAGATATTTACTGACCCCTTCATCAAGAGATTTTTTCCCACTTTTAATAATATTGTTCGGGTATTGTGATGAATGAGATCAAAAAATCCCGCCGAACACTAATATTATTCAGGTTTAATTGTAGTAATAACAAAGACTTTAGGAAGCTACTTACAACTCCCCTTTACATTGCAACAAACCTGCAAAAGAGTTACTAGGTTTCAATATAATGAATATCGTACCTTGGAATGTGATGATGAAATAGAGGTTGTATGGATCTTTTTCAAGTAACAATCTGTCTCATATTTCCCAAATTTTTGCCATCAACAGCTCTGATGTAACAGTCAGAACCTTTGCTAAAAATACTGCTGGAATTCTTGCAGCAAAACCACACTCCGCCAACCCTGAGCGTTTGCTGATCTTCAACAGTACAGTCAGCTCTTCTGTGTTCTGAAGAAAGGAAGTAGAAAGGCATACTGTGGTGAGGAATACTATGCATGGCAAGCGCGCTCGAACATCCACCGTTACTCAGGACTTGCACCGCAGAACATTTTTCTGCAAACCCATTTAGTTCAAATTGTTCATTTGTATTCGGTAAACTGTGAGTTTTAGGATAACTGACAGTGCTGTTATAAGGTTACTCACTACAGTGTGACATACAACATGCTAATAGCTCACACTCTCCATGTAATTTTTCAACGAATTTTTTCTGTATTAGTTTGGATGCTGACTTTCAACAGTTGAATAATAACAACAACACACACACACACACACACACACACACACACACACACACACACACACACACACACACACACACACACATTTTATATAGATAGATAGATAGATAGATATAGATAGATAGATAGATAAATGGATTGAAGGATATATGGACATCGAAATATACTTTCAGCGTGGCAATGCATTTAAGCGTACACATTGTAGGATTATTATTGCTACTTCAGGTGAGCAAAACTTTGGTTAATGGCTCATTCCAACATGTTCTTTCTGGCTTTATGGATCCTACCTCACCCCGCCCAACGTTTGGAGAGATCTGGGTGATAATAAAATCAATTTGACATACCTATGCTTATCATATATCTTGCCAACGGGGATTCATTCTGACAGAGGCTCACAATGCTAACGGACAAAATTAGGTGTGAAAAAAAATAAAGAACTGGCAGTGTGTAAGCCAACAAAATTTTCTGGGAGTCCTTATTCCTTCATGAAAATTTCGTCAAGATATTGACTGAAGGCAAGGAAGAGTTATTTTACCATTTACCACGTGACTGAATACTTAACCAGTCACTGAATGCTGGATGTATAAAAGACACGAACATAATGGAGGTTGTGTTATGGAGATCTTCCGCCTCTAAAGTTGTTTTAATGGTTCCATCACCGTGCTTGAGGTTTAGTTTCAGTGCGTGGGAGCGCAGGGCTACCGGTACTAAAACGTGGTGGTATGACCCCGTCACACTTGTTGTGGGCAGTTTCGAGTACAGCAGTTGGTGGCAGTACTAGTGACACCACGAGGAACTTGGGACGCCACGTGATCTTCGTGGTTTCCCAGCTGAAGAGAGGTGGAATGCAGACCCACATGTTCATGTCAGTAGTACTGTTTTACTCACGATGCCTCGTGGGTAAGTATCCTAAACTACATTAAAGAATATTAGCTTTTTGTTGCATTTAATAGAAAAAAAAAAGTATCTGAATTCTGACTGTTCAAGACTTAAATCCCACCCAGTGACTTACAAATTACAATCCTATTCAATATCGTCTTTTCTATTTATTTATTATTTATTTTTATTCACGTCATTGGCCAACCTTATGGTACATATCGAACTACTGACGTAAATGGATCGACATACAAGTAGTAAATGAAGTTTTGATAACAACTGACTAGGAGGTTGGCAGTTACAACTAAGTCTGTTTTCTATCACAGGGAAGGATTCATGTCTACAGTGATGAGCAGTGAGCCGGATCGACATGGAAATGTTAAAAATACAATACAGATGCGTTCTCCTAACGTATCACCTTCCTCAGAATAATATGGGGTTATATTTTGATTTGTTTCTGAAAGCACAAATGCATCAAAAAAAACATTTTTATAGCTATCTTAAATATATGCGTACTCGTATGAATGCGTCTGTGAACAAATTACAGTAGTACGTTCTTCGTATCCTAATGTACTTTTGCATCCTGAATGTTTAAACAGATAATAGATAGAGACTCAGATACAAACAACCACTAGGACGCTTAGACCTTCACACGCACCTCTATGTCATACACCCCTTTCTGATTCGCACTTCGCTGGGCAAGTCTTGTTCCAGACATCGGGCCTTCGTGATAACTTATGTCTAGGGCAAATGATGTGTATTTCTTAGGATAATTACTCAGTTTATTCTGGCACTCAGTGGCAAGATAAGGCGGAGTAAGCGTGAAGAATGCCCCTACAATCCTCTGTGATTGTGATCTCTGGTGGATGTGGTGCTTCTCTGCATATTTGCCACTACCTTTACCAGAGATCGATGTCACCGATAAAGAAACTGTATGTTGCTTTGCAATTTCATCTTTAGAGAACCTTTCGCCGTGTAATGGTCTCAAGGGTCAAAGAAGCTAATGTTACCTCGTGATCACTTTATTAAAGAGCAATGTGTAATATTATGTTCTCTAGTGATGTCATTGTTAAAAGATAATGCATGTTGTGTAGTGATGTTTTTGTCAATAAACCTACTGTATATTATATTTCCTATTAATGTCATTGTTCAAAAATGTACATGTTGCCCAGTGATGGCAATGATAACCTTTAGTTTAGCGATTACTTTCTTAGCATCATATTTAGGGTAACGACAGACTTTTATTTTACTCACGAAAACCTAAACAATCAGTAATTACAGAATACTCGTAAATCACTGAAGTTCTGATCAAGAATAAAGAACTTATCTCTTTATTGAAGTCTGCAACAGATTATTGTTTTCGTTACATTTACCAAACAACTTTTAAAGCGTTAAAGAATTTGAATGTTGCACAGTGATATTACAGTATTGCTAAAGACCCTGTATGTTGCGTTTTCCTTTGTTGTGCCTCTCTTCCATCCTTCTAATTACTGTCTCTTCCATCTTCACCATCTTTTGATTTGCTTATACGTTTCCCACCCTTGTTCTCCGTTCCCTTCAGATGACATTCTCTCTTTACCCTTATACATTTTTCTCCTCCATACCCTCTCTGATATCCCTTTCTCCTTCACTGCCTCCTCCCCTCCCCTCCTGCCATTCTGCTCCGTCATTCCCCGTCTTTAACTTTTCCCTCTCAGCTGTGGGACAGTGTCGTCCCCAGAACATCGTTGCCACCACCACTGCCGTCACCATTCAGCTTTAAGATACCAACAGTCACCAGCACTACCACCACTACTACCACACTGCCCAACAGACCTTAACTACAGCAAAATGTCATCACCACCACCATGCAGCAGTGCTAAACGTTGATAAACCAAGATTCACCAGTACCAAAACATCCACGACACTATGGTGCTAAGATTCAAGATTAGCACATTTTTCAGTTACAGTCACCATAATTCAATATGAGAGCAGTCGCCATCACCATCGGCACACATCGTGAACTTAGATGTACGCCTACCAACCATCAACACTACCACCATCACCCTCATATGTCACACTACAACGCCTCCACAATGCTGATCTGCTATACTTAAATCAACGCCACGACACTGCACTGCTATGCGACAGTAAGGAAACATAGTCGCTGTCACAACGAACCGGTACTTACAAGTATCTATAATCTACCACCACCACCACCAGGAATCTTTAATAAACCAACAGTTTCCACCATCATCACCACCACCACCATCACCATCACCAGCAACCACTCTGCGGAGCTAAACTTTAATAACGCAACAGGATGCAGGCCCCACCACCCCTCGCCACTGTAACTTTGGTTTGAAACTTTTGTTACCAGAACCATTAGACAGCATCGCACTATTCTACTTTGCACCTGCGCCTCCCACCATCACCTTATTTATTCCAGTCAAAAACTTTATATTCCACAGCCTGAATTGAACCAAAGCGTCCCTTGATATTATTGTTACAAGAGCCTTGCGGCCTTATCAGGCAGCTCGGCACTTGTCCAAATTAGAGCCTTCTCAGAACCACCCTTCACTCTGGAGCAAGTGCTTTGCGGCCCAAGAGGGTCTCAAAGCACTTATCAACCCAGTTACCTTCACTGAGTCATTGTTTTTTGGACGTTTTTAAATTATTAAGTTGATTTTTTTTGTCATCAGATAAAGTGTTTCTGAGCTCGAACTCTTCATCACCCTCGTCTTTTTGTTATTTATGCCTCATGGGTGGGGGTGAGGGCAGCAATAAGTCGCCAGCACTGCGGGAGGTATATGGGCGTGAATCCATCATTGCTGGGCCTCAAATGAGAACTGAATTACTAAATAAGCGGTACTTGGCAACTGCGTGTGGCAGGGCTTCGCAGCTGCTCTGATGTCATAGAAGAAGACTCAATGTTCCCATGGAAACCACTGACGCTTCCTCGTGCTTGAAATTATGGCGCGGAAACCCATCGCCTTATATGAGGCGATCAGCCTGGCCAGGGGTGGCCTGCATATCGCCTCATATGAGGCGATGGGCTCGGCGGGGGTTAACGGTACCTTGCTCTGACAAATATTTACCCTACATGCGCCGTTTTTGCTGTTATGGTAAAAAACAAACCAACAAACGAAGAACATACAGAAATCGGGTTATAATAATATAGATTATACTGTATCATTATACTATACAATTTTAGGAGTATAAGGAGGGAGGAAGGAGAGGCAAAATACTGATAATACAAGAAACACGTCACTCCTCTCTCTTGTGTCATGCTGGTAAATTCAACGCCAGACCAAGAACGCATCCATCAACTGCATTACTGAAGTTGAAAAAAGGGCCAGAA